>NC_053023.1:277145907-277358425 GCF_003073215.2 Triticum urartu
TAGTCGTCGTTGTTGTTGTTGTAGAGGTGCGTTAGGTGCAGCCGGTGGTGGTGGTGGAAGACGCGCGAGCAATTCATTAAACCTGTCATCGAGCTTTGTTTCGAACGTCTTCTCCATGTCATCTATCTTCTCCATGGCCTCTTCAAATCTGTTTAGCACATCCTGCACCTGTCCATTCATCATTTGCTGAAATTTATCATGCAACTCCTGATTCGTCATGTTCTCCCAGTCAGTCTCGTCGGCTTGTGATCCTGCCATGGTTAGCAACAATAGAAAACACACAAGAATATGATCCTACAGAATACTAACAAGAGGTGGTGGTGGCGGGTGTCACAAATCCGTCAAGCAAATCTCAAATTCTTACCAGTTCTTACCCAGCAGCAGGCGGTGATCGGCAACCGTTGTAGTCAAAACTCTCAAAAGCTTGGATAGAGCGATTGCCAGGGAGAGTCAAACGCACGACGCAGATGTATGTGGAGCTGGGAAGGCTTATAGTATGGTAGCAAAAAGGGTCAGCAATAATCAATTCAGAGATGCAAAGTTGAATAAACGCTCAACGACGGTACTGTGCTGGTCCTAGGCTAGACCGTGCTAGAGACGCGAGCCTAGAACACTAACAAAATCACGGCGCTGCACGTAAATAAGGGAAAAGCACACTCTGGAACTTTTTTTTTTCGCTTTTTTTTTGCGCTCCTTTTTTTTTTTGCGAAAAATTACTATAACGGCGAGTGTCTCAAAACTCTTCCCTCGTCAAACTGATAGTATGGGCACGAAAATTTTTTTTTCCACTTTTTTTTTTCGGAAATCAGGGCAGCGACGACGAAAAAGTGCGACAAAAAATCACTATGATGGCACGTGGCTCAAAAGACTCAGAAAAGCCTAAAAATAGGATAGGGAAAAAAAATTTTTGCCCGAGAAAATTTTGGCCTAAAAACTGCCCGGGGGTCTCCAGACTCTTTTTTTTTTTTCCGAGACCTACGCAGGCAAGGAAACACGAATCGGAATTGAGATTGATCTCAAGAACAAACCTAATATGAGAAGAACTCGGATTGGTGGTGGATATATGGTTGTGGTATATGGCAGCGGTGGTGGTATATGGTAGCGGTGGTGGTATATGAATACAGATTGGTGGTGGTATATGGATACGGATTGGTGGTGGTATATGGATAAGGATTCAGAGCGGTGGCGGATAAGCAAAAGTGGTAGATGGGCGATGATGATGGTGCGGCGGCGGCGTGACAACTTATGACCAGAACTCGAAACTCTAAAAGACTAGACTCTAAGACCAGCAACTTGACACGACGATGCAACCGCAAATTCAACAAAGCAAAAACCCTAAAAAGATTATGCAAAGGCTCAGATTGGTTCGGATATGATGAACTAACCCTAATTTTTTTTTGTGGCTTTTTCGTGGACTGTAGGTATGAAGAACAGACTCAATCTAATCTACGAAAAACTGTAAAATCTCACCGAGCAACCTGAAAATCTGATACCACTTGATAGAGGCAAAGGTGTCCCGATGTTTCGATGAGATGGTGGCTATCGTTTTCTGTGGGAGTCGACCTTGACGATCCGACTACGAACGTGTGAGACGTCGCGCCTTAGCAATCGCTAAACCAACTTCCGAGGGGTTATTGACCACGCCGGAGCACGATCAACCTGACCACGAGGGCCTGTTTCCTGCGAGCAAACGAAGAACAAGCAAGAAGCTGAGATTGCAATCTGGATATTGCGAATATAAGATGAAAGCTTTATTGATCAAGGTGGGGTTCTGTGACGTCTTGGTCTGGTCGTTGGACACAAACGAAGTACGCGAAGTTGCAGCTATGGCGAACTTTTAATCTAAACAAAACCCCAGTCTAAACGACGCCCTAAGGGCTGTATATATGGAGGAAGAGAGGGGAATTTCGTGGCCCTTGAGGGTGGGGTCCGAAACCAACCCTAACTTTTGTTTCCCCACACATACGGACTCTAAAAATAGCCTATACTTAAGTATTTCGAAATTACATGGGCCTGGCCCATTAATAAGGTGACGCAGCACCTAGAATAGCCTATGGACGAATATTATGAAGTGGCATCTTGTATATTACGTCCAAGGCTTCATGCACTCCTTATGGCGGCTTCAAAGTCCTGAAATCATCACTTGTAACTCCGTTCTTGATCCCCTTGCGCATGCCATCAACTCCATTCGTGTTCTTGCTCCAATGTTCATCCTTCTCCAAGCTAGGACCTTCATTTGTAAGCAAAACAAATGTATCCAATTTAGGCAGCATCATAATCTCATGAACATTAGAATCATTACCAAGAAACGAAAGTACCTGGTAATTTAATTGGCGTGCGCGAGCTCTAGTAATTGGTCCAGTATATGTAACAGTAGGGGCTGTGGGTGTAACAATGGTATTGATGTCCTCATCATTAATCCACCCATAAAACGTGCAAGCATAGCTTCATTCTCCTCAACAATACCACATCTAATCATGCCAGTTTGTAATTCCTCATAATATTCTTCTACAGAATTTTTTCCCTGTCTTAAGCGCTGCAATTTTTGAAATTCACGTTGATAATATGGTGGAACCCAACGAGTACGCATAGCTGTTTTCAAAGCAGCCCAAGTAGCCGGAATAGGATATAATCTACAATGCTCAGACCACCAAACATATGCAAAACTAGTGAAAACACAAACAGCAGCAGGAACACGTCTCTCCTCGGGGTATTGTAAACATGTAAATCGTTGTTTAGTTTCTAACTCCCAAGTAAGATATATATCAGGAACATATCTACCCTCGAATGGTGGAATATTCAATTTTAGTTTAGGGAGATGGTCATGATCTCGTACCTGAGGGTGAGCCCTACCATTGCCATTATTTGCATGTGGACGACCTGATGGTTGCTGTGCTGGTGGTGGCACGTAGTTCTGATTTTGATCAACCTCATCCTCGTAATCGCCAGCAAAATCACCCTCCTCCGCATCAGCAGCAGGAGCCACAGAAGTAGCAACAGCAGCACCAGCAGTTTGGCCCGACTGAAGAGGGACACGGCTCACTCGGCGAAGGGCTGTTTCCCGACGTGGAGGTAGTCGGTGTTGTTGCTGTTGTTGCAGAGGTGCGGCAGGAGCAGCCGGTGGTGGTGGTGGAATACGCGAAAGCAATTCAGCAAACTTGTTATCGAGCTTTGTTTCAAACATCTTCTCCATGCCATCTATCTTCTCCATGGCCTCTTCAAATCTGTTTCTCACATCTTGCACTTGTCCATTCATCATTTGCTGAAACGTATCATGAAGCTCCTTGTTCGTCAAGTTCTCCCAGTCAGTCTCGTCGGCTTGTGATCCTGGCATGGTTAGCAGCAATAGAAACACACAAGAATATGATCCTACAGACTACTAACAAGTGGTGGTGGTGGCGGGTGTCACAAATCCGTCAAGCAAATCTCAAATTCTTACCAGTTCTTACCTGATGAGGACATGACTACCTTGGATACGACCAAAAATATTGCATACATGCATATTTGTCAGGTGATTTCTAATGCAAACTATTCAATAATCTATTTATGTTATCCAGAACAAAAATACTTCACACACTTTTGTGTTTTGTCTAATTGCAGGTGTATGGGACATTTGTACAATCCACATATGAAGACAAGGGAAAAGGAGAAGTTTAGGTTGTGTTCAAAAAGTCCTCTCACGTCACTTTTGGGCCAAGAGAAGATAGAGTCCAAGTCTCTCACGTTTTGGATTCAGATTCGGGCTGCACAGACATACCTGACTCAAAACGCCAACAACTTTTTCATACGGACTCCAAATTGGGTGATTCTTTTTTTGTTGGAAACTAGATTTCGTGCTCTTTCCAACCCAATTGGACTCACCTTCAAATTCATCCGGAGCGTTGAGTTACGGACGAAACAATCTGACGTTGCAGCAGAATCCGAGTCAAACTACAAGCCCAAAGGTGTTGCATCACCTCCACTTGGGCCCATGAGCCTTGTACGACCTAGGGTTAGTTTTAGGCTGCCTTGGGACGTCCTCCCACCTCCTTGGCCGCCACCCCTTGCTCCTATATAAGTAGATCCATCTAGTAGCTTTTTCCTGGGGATTTGTTTAGTTAAAAGTTAGCCATTGCAACTTCGTGTACTTCGTTTGTGTCCGACGACCAGACCAAGACCGCTTACGGATCCCCACCATTATCAATACTTCATATATATTTGCGATATTCAGATTGCTTTATCATATTCTTGCTCGTTCTTCGATTGCTTGCAGGAATAGACCTTCGTGGTCAGGCTGACCGTGCTTCCAGCATCGTCAGTAACCTTAGGAGATTGGTTTAGCGGTTGCTAAGGCGCAACGTCGTGCACGTTTGTAGTCGGATCGTCAAAGTCGTCTCCACCAAATCGATAGTTATCATCTCATCGAAAGATCGGGACCCTCGCCTCTATCAAGTGGTATCAGTTTTCAGGTTGCTCGGTGAGAATTTCCAGTTTTCCTAGATAGATTTATTTTCTTACCTATTGTCCAAGAAAAAGCCACAAAAAAGAGTTAGATCTATTCATCCTTGGTCCAAGCCAGTCTGAGCCTTTGCAATTTTCTTTTCATTGCTTGCATAGTTGAATTATCGGTTGCATCATCGTGTCGAGTTGCTGGTCTTACTGTCTAGTTCGTTTAGAGTTTCGAGTTCTGTTCACATTAGTCACGCCACCGCTGCATCATTATCTCTTCCGCTGTCCACCATCCATCCATCAATTTCCACCACGTGCTACCCACCATTCATTGTCATAATAATAGTTGAGATCGTTCACATCTTCACTTGATCCAATCTGCATCTTATCTAGTTTGTTTTGGAAAGAGGGAGAAAAAAAGAGAGAAAAAACATGAGAGAAAAAAAAGAGAAAAAAAGAGAAAAAAAAGGAGAGAAAAAAAGGAGAGAAAGAAAAAAAGTGTGAGGAAAAAAAAGAGAGAAGAAAAAAAAACAAAATTCGGATCTTTTTAGACTCAATCTCGTAGTTGAATTCGGATTGGAATCTGTTTTGTGCACTGTTCAGTAAAACAGGCATAACTTCCTCATACGAAGTCCGTTTTGCCTCCGCGAGTACTCAAACGAAAGCTAGCGATGAGCCGCATCTAAATAGTTGAAGAAGCTTGTTCAATATTTGGCACCTCAAAATCGGCTTCTAAATAGGTCTTTTTGCCCTCCGAAGTTCATGAACACAGCTTATTCCAGTTTTTCAGGACAGTTTTCGAATTTTTTGACTCCTCATATCAACTCGGAATTGAGTGATTCCTTTTGTGTTTGAAAGCTTGAGTCAATACCATTCTTGAAAAAAAAATCGGCACAAACTTTTTCAGAGGAAAGTTGGAGACAAAGTTGTTGATATATCCTGCTTGGCTATTGTTTCACATCATTATCTTTACTGCCGTTGTGATCTTCACTTATATCTTGCTGTCCAGAGCTACTTAGTATCCTTCATTGATGCTAGTTGTGCTACGACGTGACCTCATTAGTGTTCTAGGCTCGCGTCTCTAGTTCGGTCTAGCCTAGGACCAGCATAGTACCGTCGTTGAGCGTTTATTCAACATTGCATCTCTGAATTGATTATTGCTAATCTTTTGCTATCATATATAGCCAACCCAGCTCCACATATTTCTACACCGTGTATACGCATGTTCCCCTGGCAATCGCTTTACACAATCTTCGGAGTTATTTGACACCGCTGGTTGCCTGTCACCACCTGCCGCATGGTAAGAACTTGTAAGATATTGATATTTGCTTTACTGTGAGCATTTTACAACCACATCCTAGTAGTTCATAGGAACATTATTCTCGAATTTTGGTTCTTGTTTCTACTAATCATGACAGGTTCCAGAGATAGAAGTTCTTCGACGATGGACACATCTTCACCATCACGAGAGTTGGGACAACACACACAAGCATATGGTCAGGTTATCTCTTTACCATCATTTGAGGGTAGATTTAATCCTGCTATTTATCTAGCTTGGGAGCTTGAAGTAGAACAAGTTTTTAGTCACCATGATTTTTCTGAACTTGAGGGAGTACGAGCTACCATTAGAGCATTTACTGGTTTTGCTTCTGTTTGGTGGAGTGTACATTGTAAGAAAAACATTGATAACCAACCCACAACTTGGAAAGTTTTGAAAGCTGTAATGAGACAACATTTTTTTCCTCCTTACTATCGTCGTGAATTGCGTTGCAAATTGGAGCAATTAAAACAAGGCAGTAACAATGTTCATGCTTACTACCAAGAGTTCAAATCTTATATGCATCATTGTGACATAGAAGAATCTGAGGATGATACAATGAATAGATTTTTTGGTGGTTTGAACCATGATATTCAGGCAAGATTTCGGTATATTCCTCGTTGCATTACTGGTATGTATGTCTGTGCTTGTACCTTTGAGAGACAGATACAGGAGGATGCATTGGGTGACTACAACAACTACTATTCCAGTTCATGCTCACCATCGCTGGTTGGTTACTCCACTATTGCACCTACTAGAGCAGCCCCACCTCGGATTGTGAGCGCAATATCATCTCAAGAGTATGGTACATTGTCAACGTCCGTACCTACATCAGCTACATCTTTGCGAGCTAACAGTAAAGGTATTGATGATATAACTTCACATGAGAATGAAGCATGCCTAGTTAACTTGAATGCATCATGTGTTGAGTTACCTGTTGATTTGAGCACACCACCTATTTTAGAGACTCTTGTTACTGTCATGAATGCGTCATGTGATCAAACAACTGAAATATCAACAATTTTGAGTGCACCCATTGAATTAACTGTTGATGCAAAAGAACCAATGTTTAATCATTTTGATATGACCACTAATCTTGATGATGTGATGAGGACATCAATACCATTGTTACACCCACAGCCCCTACTGTTACATATACTGGACCAATTACTAGAGCTCGCGCACGCCAATTAAATTACCAGGTACTTTCGTTTCTTGGTAATGATTCTAATGTTCATGAGATTATGATGCTGCCTAAATTGGATACATTTGTTTTGCTTACAAATGAAGGGCCTAGCTTGGAGAAGGATGAACATTGGAGCAAGAACACGCATGGAGTTGATGGCATGCGCAAGGGGATCAAGAACGGAGTTACAAGTGATGATTTCAGGACTTTGAAGCCGCCATAAGGAGTGCATGAAGCCTTGGACGAAATATACAAGATGCCACTTCATAATATTCGTCCATAGGCTATTCTAGGTGCCGCGTCACCATATTAATGGGCCAGGCCCATGTAATTTCGAAATACTTAAGTATAGGCTATTTTTAGAATCCGTATGTGTGGGGAAACAAGAGTTAGGGTTGGTTTCGGACCCCACCCTCAAGGGCCACGAAATTCCCCCCTCTTCCTCCATATATACAGCCCTTAGGGCGTCGTTTAGACTTTGGGTTTTGTTTAGATTAAAAGTTTGCCATAGCTGCAACTTCGCGTACTTCGTTTGTGTCCAACGACCAGACCAAGACTTCGCTTGTTCTTCGTTTGCTCGCAGGAAACAGACCCTCGTGGTCAGGTTGATCGTGCTCCGGCATGGTCAATAACCCTCGGAAGTTGGTTTAGCGATTGCTAAGGCGCGACGTCTCGCACGTTCGTAGTCGGATCGTCAAGGTCGACTCCCACAGAAAACGATAGCCACCATCTCATCGAAACATCGGGACACCTTAGCCTCTATCAAGTGGTATCAGATTTCCAGGTTGCTCGGTGAGATTTTTACAGTTTTTCGTAGATTAGATCGAGTCTGTTCTTCATACCTACAGTCCACGAAAAAAAAGCCACACAAAAAAATTAGGGTTAGTTCATCATATCCGAACCAATCTGAGCCTTTGCATAATCTTTTTAGGGTTTTTGCTTTGTTGAATTTGCGGTTGCATCGTCGTGTCAAGTTGCTGGTCTTAGAGTCTAGTCTTTTAGAGTTTCGAGTTCTGGTCATAAGTTGTCACGCCGCCGCCGCACCATCATCATCGCCCATCTACCACCATTGCTTATCCGCCACCTCTCTGAATCCGTATCCATATACCACCACCAATCGATATCCATATACCACCACCGCTACCATATACCACCACCGCTGCCATATACCACAACCATATATCCACCACCAATCCGAGTTCTTCTCATATTAGGTTTGTTCTTGAGATCAATCTAAATTCCGATTCGTGTTTCCTTGCCTGCGTAGGTCTCGGGAAAAAAAAAGAGTCTGGAGACCCCCGGGCAGTTTTTAGGCCAAAATTTTCATGGGCAAATTTTTTTTCCCTATCCTATTTTTAGGCTTTTCTGAGTCTTTTGAGCCACGTGCCATCATAGTGATTTTTTGTCGCACTTTTCGTCGTCGCTGCCCTGATTTCCGAAAAAAAAGTGAAAAAAAAAATTTCGTGCCCATCCTATCAGTTTGACGAGGGAAGAGTTTTGAGACACTCGCCATTATAGTGATTTTTCGCAAAAAAAAAGAGGAGCGCAAAAAAAAGAGCGAAAAAAAAAGTTCCAGAGTGTGCTTTTCCCTTATTTACGTGCAGCGCCGTGATTTTGTTAGTGTTCTAGGCTCGCGTCTCTAGCACGGTCTAGCCTAGGACTAGCACAGTACCGTCGTTGAGCGTTTATTCAACTTTGCATCTCTGAATTGATTATTGCTGACCCTTTTTGCTACCATATAAGCCTTCCCAGCTCCACATACATCTACGTCGTGCGTTTGACTCTCCCTGGCAATTGCTCTATCCAAGCTTTCGAGAGTTTTTGACTACAACGGTTGCCGATCACCGCCTGCTGCTGGGTAAGAACTGGTAAGAATTTGAGATTTGCTTGACGGATTTGTGACACCCGCCACCACCACCACTTGTTAGTAGTCTGTAGGATCATATTCTTGTGTGTTTCTATTGCTGCTAACCATGCCAGGATCACAAGCTGATTGTAGTTTCCACGCTCATCTGGTCAAGATAGGAATATATATTTTAATTTGTGGTGGGGTAAATGTTAGAGGTTGCAGCAAATGGAGTATTGTACATTGCGGGTCTTTCAGCCAAGTTTAGAGGCAACCATGTGGGGCCAGTGCTATGATGTGTCGCGTCAACTCGTACAACGAGGAGAAGCTTGATTTTACTACTACACGCCTTCTCCCTCGCCCATACGCGCGGTGGCTCGCATACGAGGACATGCTTTTTCTTAGGCTGGCTGTAATGGAATACTAATATCATGCATATGATACTAGTGTATGATACTACACATCCTAGTGCATAGTATCATATGTTAGTATCATCGATGACTTCATTTATTAGCATGCATGAAACATAGTAGCACTACATTTAATATGATACGGTATCATGATATGATACTCAACCCTCTCTTTCTTCATTTACTTCTATGGCACCTCATCAAATTTGCCTAGTTGGCATGCATGATACTCCCTCCGTTCCTAAATATTTGTATTTTGGGATATTTCAAATCGACTACCACATACGGATGTATATATACATATTTTAGAGTGTAGATTAACTCATTTTGCTCCCTATGTAGTCACTTGTTGAAATCTCTAGAAAGACAACAAGTGACTAGACTACACCTAGACGGAGTACATATGGAGCCCTGTAAACTAGAAAGGAGCATTTGCCTTTCTAGAGATTTCAACAAGTGACTAGACTACACCGAGACGGAGTACATATGGAGCAAAATGAGTGAATCTACACCGTAAATAAATACGTAGTTCTCTCTTTTTCCTCTCCACCTTTGTCATGGTGCACAATATTGAGTATACTAGTAATATCATCTTGAAATTTACGAAGTCACCATAGGCACCTCGTCATTGACGGGAACGTCTCCTAACACGCGATAGACACGAGCGACAGTCGCCTCCATAGGTTCTTGAATGCCATTGCCAAGGAGGGAGAGGGTAGCGGTTCCCGAGACGTTGAACGGTCAATGATGCATCCTCAATTACATGCAGAGGGAATTAATTAGAGAAGCAGAATGGAGCCGGCACGATGTGAATGCAACAGAGTTTGGATTCTCATATAAAGGCACCCACCACTCAAATCCATCTACTCCTAGTCTCTGCGCAACACTGCTCACTCCAATCCAAGACCAAGTGACCAGAAGCCACAAACACCTATGGAGGCGATGGAAGCGAGCGGCAGTCGGCTGTGCCAAATCATCCAAGGCACCGGCCTACAGCCCCGCACCGCATAGCGTTTCCAGATGGTGCTGGCAACCGCCAGCGTCGTAGCCCACGCCGACACCGGCTTCGCCTCTCGCATGGACGACATGATGGTCAACTCCATCCACAAGTCCACCGACGTCAAGAAGCGTGCGGAAGACCTTGTCATACTGCTCCAGCCCGCGCGCCCAGGCTCCTCATTGCCAACCACCCTCATCGACCTCCATGGTGACGAACTCTTTCAAGCCATTGTGGCCCTGCAGGTGCCGGAGGTCGCGACGAAGAATGTGCACCTCGAGGCCGCGCTCGCCGCGAAGTGCCTCGCCATGCAAGAAACCGTCGACCTGCACATCCACGTCTACGAGGAAATCGTCTACATAGGCCACTACAAGGCCAGCGAGGATAGAAAGACGTTGGCCTTCTTCCAGTGGCTGGAATCTTTGGACGCCATTGTTCAGAAGCACGTCGACTTGGCCACGAAAGTCGCTGCTACTTAGCCGATGTTCGGTGGGTTGGCGCCCTGAGTCGAGGAGGTGGACGTCGTCGATGGATGCATCTCTTGTTCTTGCCTCCTATAACCAGCACTGCATCACCTTGTGGCCTTAATATTTTATTAGTACAGTACTCCCTCCGGGGAGTGGTACTGTACATGCTACAGTCTGGACCGTAGCACATTGTTTTTTATGGCCATATCAGCACATTGTTTTCTACTGTTGGTTCACTGGGCTGCCGTGGTTCCCACTCCTCCAATGTGACTAGTATGTACCGCATGATCCTTTGCTCCTTCTTACTACTATGTACTTACTTTGCCGACATGTGGGAGAGCAAGCATCCTGGTCGACGTGTCATGCACCAGATTAGAGTGCGGAATGGAAGGGGGCATCACCCCGGTCATACCGCCAGTAATTCATGACTATAGTGAGTAGTCATATCACAAGTCTTTCCAGCAGTAACGTGCCGTCAAATCGCACAGCCCGACCATTCCAGCAGTAAGGGGCTGTTTGGTTCTAGGACTAGTATTGCCACACTTTGCCACACATTTTTGCCAAACTTGCCTAAGGTTAGTTCATCAAAATGAGAGCCACAAGTTGGCAAGCCTAAGGGAATCTTGCCACACTTTTTGTGTGTATGCCATGTGGGGCCCAAGTGTGGCTTGCCTAAGGTGTGGCTTGAACCAAACACTCACCTAAGTTTGTCAAACTTGCCTAACCTTAGGTGTGGCAATCTTCGGCAAAGTTAGTCACAAACCAAACAACCCCTAAGTAAGTTGAATCCACTACTCCCTCACCTTCCTCGCCTCTCTGTCAAACCACCTACGTGAAAACTGTCGCGCGTACTGCCCGGGAAAAGCCCCACCCTCAACTTTTAACTACGCGAAAATAGTTTGAGCTTGTTCGTTCTATATAAATACTACTAGTACTGTATCTTTATTCACCCGTAGGGTTGTTCAATGAATGGAGGGCCGGGTCCCTTTGGTTGGTGTGTGTAGAGGACTAGGTGCATCATTCACGCGGTCATCGCCGGCAAGGGAGGAAACCAACAGCTGCCGGAGCGGCCCGATCCTCTGCCCGTGCCGTTCTCTACGACACAGCGCCGGCTCTAGAGGTCCTCCGAGCCTTCTCCCCCCCCCCCCCCCCCCCCCGCCGTATTGTGCGCAGATCCGACCTGCCGCCGCCGACCTCCCGACGACCCTCGGGTATAAGTTCTTTGAAAGCAGCCTTGCTCTACTGCCCCTGCTCCCCATGTGTCTGCATGTGCATCTTTTTGTACTCCCATCAGCTCTTGCAATGCCACCTAAATTTTAGTATTACTAGGAAATGTGTCTGTGCGTTGCAACAGGAGAAACAAAATCCTTGCACGCTTGTAGCTACCAATTCAATTTTGTTGTCATTTCTTCTTTTCACCGCCATCGCTAAGGAGGCTAATATTGTCCATTTATTCATAACGAACGTGATCAATCCCAGGACGATGTGCTTTTCATTGTACTTTGGCACAACGTGGGTGCGTCGCTATAGAGTAAACGGTGAAGAATGAGTCCTCTTCCTCGTGTGTTCGTGACCGGTGCTAGCAGGTTTAGTGCGGCGAGCTTGCGTAAGGTGGCATGTGGCGGGAATCATGAGGTCCTCCTTGTTGATCTGGAGTATATAGCAAAAAGGAGGCCATATTGAGCTTGTCGTGATCATACTGTAGCAGTAGTCAATCCACCGTCATATAAGTCATTTAGATGACCTTGTCGACAGTTCATGGGTGCCATTGGAGCACTATCAAACTTTAGTCACATACGCATTGTAAATATATGGATGACTAGGTGCAAAGGTAACAAAAAATATACCGATCAAAATTGTTACCTTTTTATGTTAATGAGATGCAAAAGATGCACCCCGGTCGCATCAGATCAGGACGTGCAATAGGCAACTACAGCCCCGTTGGGCGATAGAGACTGAAGGTTTGTGTCATAGCCGATGAAATAGCCGGAGCCACCGTAAGATTGTAGATATAGCACTCGCATTATTAAGCTAGCAAAGTTGTCGATCCTGATGGTTGGATGCTCACACGTTACAAATTCATCTCAGTGTATAGAAAAATATAAGTCCGACTGGATGCTCACATGTTACACATCCATGTCCGTGTATAGGAAAAACAATCGTTCTCTCTTTCTATCATTCTCAATCCATATTAATTCTCATGTTCGTGTATTTTTTTCATTTCTCTCTCTTTCTCCTTCATTCTTTATTTCTTGTGCAATTAGGATCAGCGACTCCTTTTATATGCAATTAGCGTATATTTCGTTTCTCTCTCTTTATTCTTCATTCTTTATTTCCTGTGAAATTAGGACCAGCGACTCCTTTTATATGCAATTAGCATATATTTTCTTTCTCTTTCTTTCCTTTTCTCAGCAGCTACTCCTTCTTTATATGCAATTACCATATATTTCCTTTCTCTTTCTTTCCTTTTCTCAACAGCTACTCCTTCCTTCTTTTATATGCATTTTAGCATATATTTCCTTTCCCTTTCTTTCCTTTCCCAGCAGTGACTCCTTCCTTCTTTTATTTTTCCTTTCTCATTCCTTCTTAATTCGAGGCTCCTTGTTGATTATCATACAACTCATATACCTATATAAATCAGTGGAATTAAATTGAAAAGGGTGAGGTGGGACTAATTATCTGACAACAAATAAGTTTGTTTGGTTGGTTGTGTCCTTGGAGTGGTCCAGCTCGGCCCATGTATTGGAGAAATTAAATGTTCAAATAGGTTCAGTTTCTACCTAATAATATGAAAGTTCAGCTGGCTGAATTGGCCCTAACTCTGAGCGACCCTGGTTCGAACCACAAATTTTTGCATTTTTCCACTGTTTAACGTTCCAAATCAACTAAAACAGGGACAACAGATTCAATAAAAAAACATAAGGACTTTTCTATAAAAAGTACACGGCGGTGAACCCATGCCCGTCTGTTGCACCGGGAGAGAAAATATGTGTGTACTTAAATTAAATGTAATGGGAAGCGGAGTGGAGCTAGCAGCAACTGTATCTGAATTAAAAACACTTCCTCTTTACCATTGTACTAAAAACCTCCAGGATTCATGTCGCGCCCATCCAAAGGCTTCGGAGGCTTCCTGCCACTGCGATCCTCTTTGCCACTGCCGAAGGAACTTAAAATTCTCCTCTCTTGAAGCCATATGTAGCTTCAAGTAGTTGATGGTATGTGGATGCAGAGGAAGATGAGTATATAATGGGTTGGTTCTGAATCTTGCAAGCTGGGAATCAATGAGATGTGTAGTCATCTTTGTTGTACTTATTATTTGAATCCTATTTGTTGGTTCTGAATCTTGCAAGCTGGGAATCAATGAGATGTGTAGGAATCTTGCAAGCTGGGAAACACGGCATGATGATGCAGAGGACAACAACCATAACAAACAGTTCAAACTTGGTAGTATTATCTGTGTGAAAGTGCGACAAATGTGTTGATCGTGTGCGTCTTGAGAATAATAATTCTAATTGTTGTGCATGTTGATCATGTGGCACTGATAGAACAAGCCAATGCATTGTTTGCTCTAAGTATAAATTTCTATTAAAGCTAATTAAATTTAAGTAAAGTGACCACTAACTCTTGTCATTACAGTAGCAATACAGACCCGCTCGTGAACCGACGTGTGGTCGGAGTAGGTTTCTTAATGGAGGCGTTTGAATGCGCCTAGGGCGCATCCATCTTCTGTCGGGCATGCAGCGGGTGAGGGAGGGGTGGTAACTGTTAGCACATGTACACACTTAGTTTGCTACTGAATCCAGTTCCCTAAGAGCTGAAAAACGAACTGCTGTCACCGCCTACCCACTCGTTCACTTGAAGAGACTCCAATGGCGATCCGAGGGGTGAGCCTGCTGGATATGGACTTCAGCAAGGAGTTCCCCTTTGAGTTCACTGTTCAGTCCTATGGCTGCACCAAGTTGAATGTGATGTACACCAACGATCCGGACTCGGTGAAGCTCTGCCTCGCCAAGTTCAATCAGTACCTACAAGACGAGAAAGCACAAGGTCGCAGGACTAGACCTTGTGCCCATCCATTCGTCTACTGACAGGGACCAGTGGATCACCGTCACCTAGGTATGTGTGCGGGACGAGGTTCTCATGTACCACTGCTGTAGGGCCATCAGAGTTTCTGGAGCATTCACCCGTTTCATCGGCAGTGCCAACTGCACCTTCGCTACAGTGGAGAGAAGGAAGAACGCGACGATTCGGCCATCTGGTGCAACAAGCTTGTCGAAGCAATACAAGATCATTGGCAATGGGCAGGAGAAGGACTCCGTGGTTGACCTCGCCGAGACCATCATCAACCCCTGATACGCCAACATGAAAGAAGACAATGATACCAAAGGACCTGAACACGTGGGAGGTACCTCTGAATCAAGCCTACATAACCTATGCAACCAAGGATGCATACGCATGCTACGACATGTACAGGCGGATCTTGGACATGAGGGCGTGTCTGCTTCCCGTATCCGATGAGTACACAGATAGCGGCAGCGTCATGACCAAGCGTGCCAGGAAGGTCTAGATGTTGTAGTTTATCTGTTTATAAGCACCTTTATCATCTAAGAGTTTCATGCATTAGCCTATGTGTCGTAATTATCTGTTTTGTCCGAAATATTTCTTTTAAGAACCCATTAACCTGTTTGCTTTTTTTAGTGGCTATTTGCTTATGTATGTAACTAGTTCACTCATCCATTTAAAAAAAACTAGTTCACTCGGCTGTCGTGCTTTGAATCTCCTTCCTCCCAACATATTCCCCTTCTCAGGTGGACCCAGCAAGTCTCGTACACAAACATACGGGACCAACCACCTATCCATTTATATTTCTTTATTTTGTTCAATCTTTCATCCTCTTCCTATATAGCGGTTGGCCATCATAGCCTATGGCGTTGGCCAGGCCATCCCTCTACTCCCGCACATTGTCCGGCGGCGGCAGCTCCACCGGCCCACCCTGCACCCGAACAAGTCAACCCTCGTACTCCCCTCCGCATGCGTCTTCCCCCACTCCGGTTCGTTCGGTCCGAGGTCTTGACGTCGTCCTCCACCTTGGTGCTCTCGTCGTGGTGCCGCCGTCTGTCGTTCCCAACATGGTCAGCAAAACAAGAGGAATCGGGAGACAACTGTTCGTCGAGAGGCTGACAGTCCCGGGCCCACCAAGTCCATGGCCTAGGTTTTGTTGGTTAATATGGGCAACCCACGACATGTTTCAACATTTTTTGGATCCAGAAGGTATCAAGTGGCCTCTAGGCCTCCCAACCTAGCTTGTCTATAACATCAGCAACCCAAGTTATGTTTGTTTTTTCAAGACGACGCATAGCTCAGTTCTATTTTTCTATAAGAATGCAAAACTGAACCTATCTTTTCTATAAGAATGCAAAACTGTACCTATATTTATATCTTATTTTATTACACATATATATATAATAGAAACAACATAAGGTTCCGTTAAACCTGTCGTTCGTCCAACCATTTTATAGACCTTCCCACTTCCTTTATTTTTTGTTTTCATTAATCCTATACCTGAATTTTCTCCCACTTTCTTTCTGGATGTAAACTGAGTTTTCTCCTAGTAATTTTCCCTAGAACCAACTCAACTGTCCCATGTCTAGCCTAAAAAATAATAATACCAAACGTCCTATTAACTCATCAAATTAAAATGATATTTAATTTCATAAATTGAAAGTTCTTACAAAATAATAGTAATAATTGTTTATATATATCTTGGAAAGTTAACTCCTAGTGATTGCATACATAAGCTTGCAAAGATTTTACTAACCAATGCAGTAATAGACGTGCAATCATGTGTTTATGTTTTTATAACATTTCTCTGTCCAGCCCAACATGATATTTTCACCCAGCCCAGCAAGTCCGCGAATTTCAAGAAAAATGCAAATGGGCTTTAAATTCTACCATATATATATAAACGGGCTGCATAGATGCTGCCTTATTGTTTCACCCAACCCACCAAATGGACTGGCTGACATGTGGGCCAGTAGGTCGAAGCCTAAGCAAGGCGTTGGATTTACATCCAATGGCCGACATTCTTCTTCAATCTCTCTTCTTCTTCCCCAGCGCTGCCGGGACCGCCTGCTCCAGCCTCTAGCATCCAGCGGTGTTGTTTTGCGCGCCTCAGCGAAACGCTACCCCACCGACAGCCAGGCCATCCCTCCATTCCGCACCTCCTGTTATTCTCTGCCGAGTGTAGGCACACCTCGCACCCGAACCAGTCAAGTTTCCCACTCCTCTCCGTCTGCGACTCCACTGTCGCGTCTTCCCCATCTCCGGGTCATTCCAGTCTAGGGCCTCGCCGTCATCCACTGCCTCGCTGCGCTCGGTGCAGCGTTGTCAACAAACGAGAGTCATCGGAAGACGACTATACGTGGAGAGCCTGACGGCTGGGACCCACAAGGTCCATGGTCGCACGCAAGGAAAGTTCCTCCTTATTAAGTTGTTTCCTCCCCCTAACAGCTGGGACCCACCAGTTGTATCTTCACACGGAAGGAAGTGCCTCCTTGTTATGCAAAAAAAACATTCCTCCCAATGACAGCTAGGGCCCGGCAGATTTGGTGGCTGACTTGTGGGCCTACTAAGCAGACATACACGCAGGGCTTTGTCAACTTGATCAACAAATGATTCTAGCAGCTGGACCGTTGGATGTTAATCCAACAACCGTGCTCCTTCTTCAACCTCTATTCTTGCTCCTGTTTCCCATGGGCGGTAGTGCTGCCGCGCACCCGAACCAGTCAAGTTTCCCACTCCTCTCCATCTACGACTCCACTGTCGCGTCCTCCCCATCTCTAGGTCGTTCCAGTCTGGGGCCTCGCCGTTGTCCACCAGCCTTGGTGCGCTTGGCACGGTGTGGTCAACGTGGTCAACAACCGAGAGTCATCGGAAGATGACTGTACGTGAGAGGCTGACAATGGGGACGCACCACGCCCATGGACGCATGCATGCAACTACATCCTTTTTACCCTGAAAAATAATGTTTTCTCCCACTGACTGTTGGGACCAACCAGCTACATCTTAGCACACAAGGAAGTGCGTCCTTATTACGGGCAAAAAATATCCCCCTGACAGCTAGGACCCAGCAGCTATATCTTTGTATGGAAGGAAGTGCGTCGTTATCCTCCCTGACAGCTGGGACCCACCCGGTCGAAGCATATGTACCGTTGTTTGTCTTGTCGGAACGTGTATGTACATACTGGTCGATCGGCCTCTCTGCAAGTATGAACCATGGTCGAGTAAGTAGCGGCACATGTCATAGTAGAGCCCCCCACGTAGCAGTTTAGGTTGTCCTGTCTAAACCGTGTACACATACATACAGCCACACGCCAAAAAATACGGCCACGTACTTACATACGGGCAGGGTCTCGAACGCCTACTCGCGCATACGTACGGCAGGGTTCGTGTACAAGGCTAGGTCGGAATGGAGAAGCTGCGACGTCGTCGTATTCATGGGAAGGCACTGGAATGCGTCTTGTTCATCGGGAGGCAACGGAATGCGTGTTGTTCATCGGGAGTCAACCGGCTTGGACGGAACAGCCGATGGAAACGAGGCATGGCGTACCGTAGAACGGTGGAAATGGCTTTGTGTTCGACCGTCCATGGTCGAAACGGGATCCTGTTCATCGGGAGGGGTCTGGCGTACCGCAAAATGTAGGAAGCGAACCTCCTATGGTGGAAACGGGGTCCTGTTGATCGGGAGGGGTGTGGCGTATCGCAAAACAGAGGAAACAGGCTTGTGTTGGAGCGCTACGGTCGAAACGGGGGTCTTGTTAATCGGGAGGGATGTGGCGTACCGCAAAATGGGACTCCACCGGATACTGTTCATCTCCACCGTCGACTGCCTCCACGGGCTACTATTCATCCACCGTCGACCTACTCCAGCCTCCACCTGCGACTATTCATCCACGGGCTCCTGTTCATCCAGCCTCGACCGCGCGCTCCTCCACCAGCTACTGTTCAACCAGCCCTCTCCACGGGGTCCAGTTCAACCATCCCCCCACGGGCTACTGTTCAACCAGCCCTCTCCACGGGGTCCTGTTCAACCACCCCATCATGGGCTACTGTTCATCCAGCCCTCCACCGGCTACTGTTCAACCAGCCCTCCACCGGCTACTGTTCATCCAGCCCTGCACGGGGTCCTATTCATCCAGCCCTCCACTGGGTCCTGTTCATCCACTGGCTCGATTGATTGGGGTACTGTTCATCCAGCGGCAACGGCCTCTACTACCACGGGGTCCTGTTCATCCAACCCCCCCTGGGAACTATTCATCCAACCCCCCCCCCCAACACTGCTCACTATTCATCCAGAGGCAGCATCGATCGCCTTCAGTTAGCAACAGTAGCGAACGAATCACTCGGGTTTCAGTTAACAGCAAGGGATCGATCGATCGCTCAGGTTCAGTAACGCATGGCCTACAGTGCAATCGCTCGGGTTCAGTTAGAGCCCAACGCCTCGCTCGGGTTCAGTTAGAGCACAATGCCTCGCACCCACGCGCGTACGTACGAGAGAAACACGCATCGCTCGGCCCCCGACCACCCACCGTAACCGGGAACTCCCTGATATTTTCCTCGCCCTCGTTTCTACCATGATTTTTTCTGTCAAAGACGGCCCAAATAATGTCATGTAGCTGCGTCTCCGGCCTGCCCAAGACGAAAAGCCCATCTTCTGTAATGATTTTTGTCATAGAAGTAGGACCCCACCACATCTATGATGATACCGGGATTTGTCACAATTATCGTCATAGAAGTCTCATAAGTGTGACAAAAAAAATTTCGTTCGGCCCAAAATTTCACGGATGTGTCTTTATTTGTAGTGAGAAGAGCAGGAGCCGACTACGGATCAAACCAAATGAAAAAGAAGAATGGCATCCACCCCGCTAATCCCAGGCTCCCTGACGCGGAACCTATCCCTTGATCGAAGAAGAAGAAGCAGAAGAACTCCAAACAATCAAGCATCACACTCGCGTTAGATCATCGCATTACCTGTACCTGCAACTGTTGTTGTAGTAATTTGTGAGCCACGAGGACTCAGCAATCCCATTACCATGGGTATCAAGACTAGCAAAGGTTAAAGGATATGGAATGGATAAGTGGTGAGGCTACAACAAGCGGCTAAGCATTGTATGGTGGCTAACAAACGAGTACAAGAATAAGATGAGAAACTACGCAGCGGTCGCGAACTAGTAATAATCAAGAAGTGATCCTGAACTACTTACGTTCAAACATAACCCAACCGCGTTCTCTTCTTGAATGCACCCGAAAAGTGACAATCACGGTTACGCACGCGGTTGGTGTATTTTAATTGAGTTCAGTTCAAGTCCACTACAACCGGATATTAATAAATTCCCATCTGCCACATAACCGCGGGCATGGCTCTCGAAAGTTAAAACCTTGCAAGGGTGTCCCAACTTAGCCCATGACAAGCTCATGATCCGCGGAGACAATGCTCCATCGCGGGACATCTGATCAAACTCGTAATCCCGGTGCACAAGACATTTCGATAATGGAAAAACAAAACGAGCAAGACCACCCGGTGCGTCGATACCCCGATAGGAGCCGCGCGTATCTCATTCTCAGGACAACATCGTCTATGCAAAGTGGACGGTAGCCAAAATACCATCGAGTTTCCCCGAGGTGGCACTACCGACTGCTAGGTAGGTGGACGAACATTCATGTGGAGCACTGGCCTGGGGGTTGGTTAAGGGACCTCGGGGGCCGGCAAGTCCCTATGCAAGTTTTAGTTGTTATTAGGAAAATGGTAAAACCAATGTTGGGCCTTGCTCGAAGAGTTTTATTCAAAGTGAACTGTCAAGAGGGGCCCATAAACCCTCGCCGTGTTAGGGACGAAAAATCAAGGTACATAACACCGGTATGACGGAAACTAGGGTGGCAAGAGTGGAACAAAACACCAGGAAAAAAGGTCGAGCCTTCCAGCCTTTACCAAGTATGTAGATGCATTAATTAAATAACAGATATTGTGATATCCCATCATATCAATGATATCCATGTCCCAACATGGAACAACCTGCAACTAGCAATGCTATAAGAGGGGTTGAGCAAAGCGGTAACATAGCCAAACAATGGTCTGCAAGGATGGTGGAAAAGGTTAGAGGCTATCATGGCAATTTGGGAGGCCTGATAAACAAGTGGTAGGTAGCGCGACATAGCGATAGCATCAAAACAACTAGCATAGCAAGAATAGTAGTGAGATCCAAGGTGACGGTCATCTTGCCTGAAATCCCGCTAGGAAGAAGACCGAATCCATGAAGTAGACGAACTGGCATAGTCGAACGAATCCTCACAATCGCAACGTTACCGGAACTATCAAGAAGAAGCAACACCGGAAAGAAGCAAACGACATGGTAAACAACCAAGCATGATCATGGCACGATGCACAATCAAGTATGATGCATGTCTGGTTTAATGATTCATGGCATGGCATGGCAAAGTGCAACAAACAATAGTACAAGTTAAGTGGAGCTCAATATGCAACGAGTTGCAAATCGACGAAACACCACATTCATTTGTTTAGTTCTCTCTTTTTTATTCTACCCATCAATATTAAATGTTGGTTAACATGGAAAGAGGTGAAGCATAAGTAAACTAACTATTTAGGCAAGTTTAAATGAGTCCGGAAATAAAAAACAACAAATATGAAAAATCCCCATATGCATATTTTGAATTTTCTACTGTTCTTCCCTATACACAATTTTAAAGTTGTTAATCTATGCATTTTTCTACCCCATTTACATGAAGTTTATTTAATTCAAAGCTACGGTTATTTAGTTATGAAATAAACCATTTTAGCATGTCATTTGAGAAAATTTAATCAAACAGCAAGTTAAACATTTTAAACATGGATGAAAGTTGGTTATTGTGAAACTATATGAAATACTAGGCATTTTGCATATATAAAACATTTTAACCCGATGCACCGTTTGTGAGATATTAAATGCATGAAGTATGAGGGTTTTTCCATAAAACATCAGTTCTTGGAATATTAGCCAAATTCGCAGCGCCGGGAAAAAAATACTATGAGCTAAATCTCGAGCGGATTGGGCTGTGGCTCACATTGGACCTGCGAGGCCTGGCTGGGCCAAATCAGGGAAAGGCAGGCCGGCTCCTGGCCCTTGCTCGAAGCGCTGGTCAGCGGGGCAGCGACCGAGCTGCTGCTGCTTGATGTAGAGGCGCACCGCATGGTGACGCCATGCCTGATGGTGGAGGACAGCGATGGAAGTCGGGAGGGGATGGCAGCGAGCCACAGATGGGCGGATCTGGGGCTTGGCGATGACGCATATCCGGCAGGGGCGACTCCAGGGATGAGGCGACTCGGTGAACTCGTGAGACGGTGCCATGGCGTGGTTGACGAGCTTCTGCAGAGGTGAGGGAGATCTGAGAGACGGGAGGGAGCTCGTGGGAAGGAGAAGCAAAGTAGAGGGGCGACGGGGTACTGGCCTGGCCGGCTTGGTCCGACGACGACACTCACCAGCGACGAGGTAAGGAGGAGGAGGTCCGGTCGGTGTGGGGATGCCCCAGATCGTGCGGGGGAGCTCGGGAGGCTCTCCCGATCAAGAACGAGCGGGACGCTACGGCTGGTGGTGGAGGAGGAGGCTCCAAGTGGTGGCAGTGGAGAGGGTGGCTGCAGAAAATGAGGAGGAGGGGCTAGGGTGTCCATTTATAGGCAGGGATCTAGGGTTGGGGGTTTGAGGGGGTTTTGGAGCCCTCCGGTTGAGATCGGATGGCTCCGGACGGAGGGATAGGTTAGGTGGACTAGATTTAGGGGATGTTCGGAGATGATCCGGACCTATCGGTCATGACCATGCGGTTCGAGTTCGGGCGAGGTTTCGGTCGGTCGCAAGGGATTTGACAGGCCATGGAGACGAAGGGTTTGATGGACTCAGAAAATAGAGAGAAGAGAGCAGTCCGGTTGATCTAAGAGAAGGTCAACCGAGACAAGGAAGAAGCGGCAACTATGAGCGGATGCAAGTTTTGAAAACAATGACGGCAACAGAGTGCCAATGCAATGCAGATGATGCGATGATGAATGCAACAAACAAATTAAACACACATCAACAACGAAATAACTGGATGAAAAGAAGATAAGACATTATTGAAAACTCTGAAGAAGCACAGCATCGGTCTCAGGTCGTCACGGCGTATCTTGATGAAAAGAAGATATATCTTGTTATTATTAGTGCTAACCTTTCAGAGCATGAAGAAAAGAAATTATTGAAAACTCTGAAGAAGCACCGTGCCGCTATTGGATATACTCTTGATGATCTTAAGGGCATTAGTCCCACTCCATGTCAGCAGAAAATTAATATGGAGCCTGATGCTAAACAGGTTGTTGACCACCAACGATGGTTAAATCCCAATATGAAAGAAGTGGTAAGATATGAAATATTAAAGCTTCTCGAAGCAGGTATAATTTATCCTATTGCTGATTGTAGATGGGTAAGTCCCGTTCATTTGTCCCTAAGAAGGGGGCTATTACTGTTGTTCCTAATTATAAGAATGAATTGATCCCACAAAGAATTGTTACATGTTATAGAATGTTAATTGATTTCCGCAAATTAAACAAAGCTACTAGGAAAGATCATTACCCTCTACCTTTTATTGATCAAATGCTAGAAAGACTATCAAAACATACACACTTTTGCTTTCTAGATGGTTATTCTGGTTTTTCTCAAATACCTGTGTCACAAGAGGATCAAGAAAATACTACTTTTATTTGCCCTTTCGGTAGCTTTTCTTATAGACGTATGCCTTTTGGTTTATGTAATGCACCTGCTACCTTTCAAAGATGTATAACTGCTATATTTTCTGACTTCTATGAAAAGATTGTTGAGGTTTTCATGGATGATTTTTCTGTTTACGGAACTTCTTTTAATGATTGCTTAAGCAACCTTGATCGAGTTTTCTATAGATGCCAAGAAAATAATCTTGTCTTGAATTGGGAGAAGTGCCACTTTATGGTTAATGAAGGTATTGCCTTGGGGCATAAAATTTCTGAAAGAGGTATTGAAGTTGATAAATCTAAAGTTGATGCTATTAAGAAGATGTCATGTCCTAAAGGTATCAAAGGTATAAGAAGTTTCCTTGGTCATACTGGATACTATAGGAGATTTATTAAAGACTGCTCTAAAATTTCTAGGCCTCTTACTAATCTTTTGAAAAAAGATGTTCCATTTGTTTTTTATGATGCTTGTGTAGAAGCCTTTGAAACACTTTAGAACGCCTTGATTTCTGCACCTATTGTTCAACCACCTGATTGGAACCTACCCTTTGAAATTATGAGTGACGCTAGTGATTATGCTGTAGGGGTTCTCCTAGGACAAAGAGTTGATAAGAAATTAAATGTTATTCATTATGCTAGTAAAACTTTAGACAGTACCCAAAGAAATTATGCTACTACTGAAAAGGAATTTCTAGCAGTTGTGATTGCTTGTGATAAGTTCAGATCTTATGTTGTTGATCCCAAAGTAACTGCTCACACCGATCATGCTGTATTAAATATCTTATGGAAAAGAAAGATGCTAAACCTAGGCTTATTAGATGGGTTCTCTTGTTATAAGAATTTGATTTGCATATTATTGATAGAAAGGGAGTTGAGAACCCTGTAGCAGACAACTTATCTAGGTTAGAAACTATTCTTGATGACCCACTACCTATTGATGATAGTTTTCTTGATGAACAATTAGAGGTCATAAATTCTTCTCATAATGCTTCATGGTTTGCTGATTATGCTAATTACATTGTTGCTAAATTTATACCACCTAGTTTCACATACTAGCAAAAGAAACAGTTTTTCTATGATTCAAGACATTACTTCTGGGATGACCCACACCTTTTATAAAGAAGGAGTAGATTGTAACATCCCAATTTTAATAAATTAGGATGTTATTAGATCATTCATACGCATCTCACATTCTTATTACATCATTTGCTCTTTTTGAATATTCAAATCATTATGCAACAAAAGGCAATTTATTTGGAGTGGAGATAACATGACTTATCCCCTGTTTTAAAAATGTTCATAATGTGCAGAATATTATTTCCAGTTTGTTTGATATGTTCTGGTATTTTTCTTACGCTTCAAAATATTTTTATTTGTGGATTTTATTGTTGTTTAAGTGGTCTATTGTATCAAAATGATTTTACAAAATTGCATTAGTTTTGGAACTAGTGTTCCTGTAGTTTATATTGATAGGGCTATTTTTACTATGTGTCTAGGTATTTTTATTTAGATTTTATACTGTGTATTTTATTTATTTATTTATTTTGTTTTCTGCTGCTATCCTTAAAAAACCGCAGCACATCGCACTGCGCGGCCTAGCAGAGCTGCCGGCCACCCGCTGCCCACCAACCTGAGCCGCCGCAGCCCACGTACCCGTTGTCGAACCGGTACACGCCACAGCCTCGCCCAATCCGCGCCTCACCCGCACCCGATCAGCCTCAACTTAGCCGCTGACCCGCGGGCCCCGTCGCACTCTTCTTCCTCGGTCGGACACCGCATGCACGCACGCACGCCGAGATCGACTCGAGCTCGCGCTCCGGGTCCACCTCGAGTGCATCCTACACGCCGTGCACGAGTAGAACCCTAGGGGAGACCCCGCCCCTCCTGTCCCGATCTTTTCCTCGACCGCACGCATTGTTTGGGCAATACCGATCTCGCCGACGTCGTCGGAGTTCGCCGTCGTTTGCCTTCACCGTAAGATCACCCACAACAGATCCTCCTGCACCCTTCGCTTTCCCCGTCGAAGTCGTGCCTCGCTGACACCTTCTCATGGCCATAAACGCGGCAGAGGGAGAGGCACGAGCTCGACCACCGCCGCCGGAGCAGCAGCTGTTCACATTGTCACCGCCACCCGCAGAGGACGCCCCGTCGCCGTTGAACACCACCACCACCTCCGCTGCTCGACACCACACCCGCCCGTCACCTCATCTTCGCCGGAGACCCACCGGAGAGCCACCGCGGCCAACGCCCGACTACCGCCGCCGTTTCCCCTGTTCTGGTGAGCACACGCGCATGCCAAAGGCGCCCAGCCAATCGGCAGCTGACACGTGGCGCTCCGCTACAGTGCCGCACAGGAGTTGCTATAGCCTAGGAGTTTTCTACTGTTTTTTTTCAGTTTTTCATCCAAAGTTCAATTAGCTGTAACTTCTTTTCTAGATATCTTTTTTGGATTCTTTTTCCTCTGCACTCACAAAGACCAGCACTTCATCACAGCACCAAAATTTCTCATGTTTGCACTGTTTAAATTTGAATTCGTTCAAATTTGAAATAAACCTTCCGGAGGCCGTAACTTTCAAACCATTTATCGAATTTGAGTGATTCTTTTTGCATTATGACCATAGTGCATTTTAGGTGTTGTTAAGCTACTGTTGTTGGGTTTTGGAATGGTTTTCTTTCTGTTGGTTTTATCTTGGCTTTATTCGAACTTCGGCGATTGATTTGTTGAATTGTGTGAAATGTGTAGATTGTCCGGAGTGCGACGCGAGCTATTGTTAGGAGTGTGACTTTTTGAACTAGAAACAAGGAAAGTTACATGTTGATCATCCTTTACCTATTTGTTTTCTATACATGTAGTTATATCACACTATGAATATATGCTTGTATAGGATTATTATATTATTTTTTGAGCTATCTCCCGTCATTGCAGATCATGGTAGTTGTAGTTTTGCTATGCTTTGTAGATGGGGGTGGTTCGAGTATTCATTGAGCTTATGTGAGGATTATATATTTAAAAAATTGAGTAGTTACTCAGGATTTAACTCACCTCTGGGTGGAAGTGGTATTGCTTGGTGTTGAGGGAAGGCATCATGGGGTCTTGCACCTTTTCTAAGGCCATGCGCTCATGAGAGTGCACCCTAAGTGGAAAGCCACCCAGGTTCAAAAAGATTAGACAGACTTAGTGACTAGTAGCTTCCATGTGCGGCCACTGGCTACATGGGCTCTGGCTTAGTTGATGAGTTGTTGGAACCCTGGCCCAGACAGTGTCGACATATGTAGCATATGTAGGTGGGAAGTGGCTGTCAGGTGGTTAAGGGAACTTCTTCTGAAAGACTTCGTCTCAATCTTCGGATTGGGTCCAATGGGTAAAGCATACTAAACTCTATAGAGTATTAAAATTAATCATGATTAGCCGTGCCCCGGTTATGGGCAAACTTGAGCGACTATGCCACTACATTTGTTGGATGATCTTGAAAGATGTGACACTTAATAAATTTGTTCGGCAACTTAATAATGGGTATGTTGGAATTGGAGCTACCACTTCAACCTTCTGTATATAATTGTAGTAATAAAAGAACTAAATTAAAATATGACTATTAGGTAGTTATGAGGACAAAATCATCTTTCTGCAAAATAAACCCTCAAGCCTTCCTTTTGTTATACTATGCTTATACATGTAGGTCTGCGTTATTATTACTCCTGTGTAACTTGCCAATACGTTCAAAGTATTGACCTATATGGCTGCAACGTCTCATGTTGCAGGATATTCAGACGAAGAGTAAGGTACCGTTAGGGTCGCGAGTCTGCACTCAGCTTCACCAGTGGGCTATGATGGGACTCATCGTTATTTTCTGCTACTTTCCACTGTTTGATTGAATAAAGCTAGCCAAGTGCTATGTAGATTGTTTTATTTTATATACTCTGGATTATATGTTGTAATAAATGATGCACTTTCTATTCTGGTATTCATCTATAATGTGTGTGCTAGTGAGTTCGATCCAGGGACTATCACGGTAAGCACAGAGACTCAAATCCTTCGAGGTCTGTTCGTTACAGACGGCATCAGAGCAGTGTGTTGACTGGAGGACGTGACCCTAGAAAATGGATTAGAGAAGCCATATGAGTGAAATTTATTTTATCAACTAGTTATACTTCTTGCTGTTTGTTAGTAAACCCCTCAAGTATCTTGACCACTTAAGTAGGAACTAGTGCTGAGACCACCATTCATGCTTGTTTTATATTGCAACGTTGTCGTGTTAGCGTATCTGATTTTGCCCACTTTCGTGGTATGAAGATACTAGAGTGTTTGCTTGATTGGTAGTTGTTTGTTAAATTGCGTAGTGTCGAAATTATTCGACTATATATATAATATTATTATATTGTTTGTTGTTTGTTTGTCATTTGTTTGTTGGTGTTATTCGTTGTTGTGTTTTGTTGGCTTGATCATGCATATGGGTAAAATATATTTATATATACATAGTTTTTTGCCCTATTATATCTATAACTTATCTATGCTTGCCCACCAGATGCCGCCGAGGCGTGATACTAGATGCAATGCTGCAGGAGGAGACAACAATGGCAATGAAGTACCAGCATACATACAACAAGTTATTGAGGGATAGGCACAATTGATCCAGCTGCTTGCTGAGAACCAGAACAACAACAATAACAACAACAATCCGCCGCCACCGCCACCTGTGGATATGCTTACCCGGTTCTTGAGGTTGAATCCTCAGAGGTTCTCCAGTTCCCCTGAACCTATTGAGGCTGATGATTGGCTCCATGCAGTCAATAGGAACCTGGAGACGGTTAGATGCACTAATGCAGAGAGGGTGAGGTTTGCCTCACATTTGTTGGAGGGTCCTGCTATAGCTTGGTGGGACAACTACTTGGTCACTTATCCCATTTCTAGTATCACTTGGGTATAGTTTCAGGCAGCTTTCCGTGCTGCACATGTGTCTGCTAGTTCTATGAGTCTGAAAAAGGAGTTTCGCAGTTTGCGCCAGGCAGGTCGCATAGTTAATGTGTATGTGGAGAAATTTAATACTCTTGCACGTTATGATCATAATGATGTTAACACTGATGCAGCTAGGCAAGAGAAATTCTTGGAGGGCCTAAATGATGACTTGAGCCTTCAGTTGAAAGTGGCCACTTTTAGGAATTGTCAGGACCTGATTGATAAGGCTATTGTGCTAGAGGGAAAGCAACATGCCATAGAGAATCACAGGAGGAAGTACAACAACAATAACAGGTATAATTCAGGACCACAGCAGAAGCCATGCACTTCATATCATGGTAATGGAGGTAATGGACATAATCATCATGAAGGTAATGGACATAATCATCATGGGGGTAATGATCATAATCATCATGGAGGGAATGGCCACAACCACAATGGCCACCACCATCACAATGGGCACAAGAGTAACAATGGCAATGGCAGAGGTAATGGTAATGGCAATGGCAATGGAGGGAACAATAACCAGAACCACCAGGTTACACACGAGCCAAGGGATTTGAGTCCGGTACAATGCTTCAGGTGTAAGGCTATGGGGCACTATGCCACAGAATGCCTCGGGGCCAAGAACTCAGCATCCAGCAAGCCAAACCCCTTTCAAAAGGGTCATGTAAATCATGTTAATGTTGAGGAGGTCTACAATGAACCTGATGCAGTGATTGGTAAGTTCTTGGTTAATTCAGTACCTGCACTTGTTCTTTTTATACTGGTGCATCGCATTCATTTATTTCGAGGGTATCTGTGGATAAACATGGATTGCCAACCAAAACACTTAGTATGCCTATTAGAGTGAGTTCCCCAGGAGCTGAGATGATAGCAAGTGTTGGTTGTCATCAGTTGACTTTGTCTATTGGGAAGCATGAGTTTCCTACAGATTTGATTATATTGAAGTCACAAGGTCTGGATATTATTTTGGGTATGGATTGGTTGCAGTTATATAAAGGTCGTATTGATTGTGCCAGTCGATCTATTACTCTCAGTGCACCAGGAGGGAAGAGGATCAAATATGTGTGTAAGTATAAGCATAATTAGGTACAGGTGAACTCACTTAAGGGGGGTAGCCTGGAAGAGGTGCCAGTTGTGAGAGATTATCCAGATGTGTTTCCAGAGGAGTTGCCAGGTATGCCACCAGATAGAGATATTGAGTTTCTTATTGATTTAATACCAGGCACTGGACCTATTGCAAAGAGACCGTATAGAATGCCTCCTCAAGAGTTGAGAGGAATTGAAGAGGCAGATAAGGGAATTGCAGTCACAAGGATTTATTTGCCAAGTTCTTCACCTTGGGGAGCTCCAGTTTTGTTTGTGGAGAAGAAGGATGGGACCTTGAGGATGTGTGTTGATTATTGTTCTCTGAATGAGGTAACCATTAAGAATAAGTATCCTTTGCCTATGATAAATGATCTGTTTGACCAGTTGGAGGGAGCTACTGTGTTTTCTAAGATTGATCTTCGTTCTGGTTATCATCAATTGAAGATTCGTGAGCAAGATATTCCAAAGACTGTTTTTACTACGAGGCATGGGTTGTATGAATATACTGTTATGTCATTTGGATTGACTAATGCTCTTGCATACTTCATGAATATGATGAATAAGGTGTTTATGGAGTTCTTGGATAAATTTGTGGTTGTTTTCATTGATGATATATTGGTGTTCTCCAAGAATAAGCAAGAGCATGAGGTGCATCTGCGTTTGGTATTGGAGAAATTGAGGGAACATCAGTTGTATGCCAAGTTTAGCAAATGTGAGTTTTAGCTGGATGAGGTAGCTTTCCTTGGACATGTTGTGTCAGGTAATGGAGTTGCAATTGATCCATCTAAGGTTGCTGCAGTTACAGAGTGGGACACGTGAAAGTGCGTTATATCGACTAGAGGGGGGTGAATAGGCGATTTTTATGAAATTCTTCACTGAGGAATTTGCCGGTGAGGAAATTCCTTAGCGAATAACTACTAGCAGCGGAATAAGTACTCAAAAGTAAACATAACAGAACACAAGCATAGTCATCATGATGAAATGAAGACAGGCACATAGTACAGGAAGCGTAAGCACAGGATAACACAGGATGAAGACAAACAGACTGAAGAAATTGGACTGAGGAAATTGAGAAAGTCTTCAGACAAAGTCTTCAAACACAGATATGAACAAACACACAACACAGATATGAGGAAATGAACGAGTTGAGGAAATAGAACCAGTAAGCTTGGTGAAGACAATGATTTGGTAGACCAGTTCCAACTGTTGTCTCAGTTGTACGTCTGGTTGGAGCGGCTAAGTATTTAAACTCGAGGACACACAGTCCGGGACACCCAGTCCTGAACGTGCAGCTCAGGAAACCAAGTCCTCACCGTATTCTCCTTGAACTAAGGTCACACAGACCTCGTCCAATCACTCATGGTAAGTCTTCAGGTGACTTCTGAACCTTCACAAACTTGGTCACTCGGTGATCCACAATTCCTCTTGGATGCTTTAGACCATGATGCCTAACCGTCTGGAAGAAGCACAGTCTTCAAAGGTAACAAGCGTTGGATCCATGCAGGATCAATCTCTTCAGTGATGTTCAATCACTTGGGGTTTGTAGGTGTTTGGGTTTGGGTTTTTCCTCACTTGATGATTTTCGCTCAAAGTCCTCGGAGGATGGGTTGCTCTCAAATGACAAGTGTCAGTTTCTCTCGGAGCAGCCAACCAGCTAGTAGTTGTAGGGGGCGGCTATTTATAGCCTAGGGAGCAGCCCGACATGATAAGACATAAATGCCCTTCAATGATATGACCGTTAGGTGGATAGATATTTTGGGACAGTTGGTGCATAGCACAGCAACGGTCAGAATTTTGAGTAGCAAAATCCTCAGGGCTATCATGTTCCTCACTGTGTAGGCAATCCGCACTGGCGAATTCCTAACTCCTCAGTCAGAACAAATTCCTCAGAGACCAGAAGAACTTCGTCTCTATCACTGAAGAATATGACTGGACTGTGTGAGATTTCCAATGGCTTCACTCGAAGGGATTGGTAGGTGTAGGATTTTGAGTTGAGCATCACATGGAAATTTTTCCTTAGTATTTCCTCGACCCCCTTTAACAGTACGGTGTTTCCTATGACTCAAGAAAGAGAAAACAAAACTACGAAAACAAAAGTCTTCACGCTTCATGTTCCTCGAATGAATACCAAGTCTTCAAGGTCACACCAATTTCTTCACTTTCAAAGTCTTCAAAAAGTCTTCAGAAAGCCAAAGTCTTCAGTCGAAGAACTTCATTTTTAGGGGTCGACTTTCTCTGTAAATATCAAACTCCTCATAGACTTATAGAACTGTGTACACTCACGAATGCATTAGTCCCTTAATCTATAGGTCTTCAATACACCAAAATCACTAAGGGGCACTAGATGCACTTACAACACACCCACGACAGTTGGAGAGATTCACAACTTTTGGGGCCTTGCAGGTTATTACAGGAGGTTTATTGAGAACTTTTCCATGATTGCAAAGCCTATGACTGAATTGTTGAAGAAAGAGAAGAAATTTTTTTGGACTGATGAATGTGATATGCTACAGTAGGCATTGTGTGACAATTATGAATCTTGTCTTTGACAGTACCAAAAGTGCAATGGTTTGCTCTTTATCATACTAACCTATCTCACAAAGTTCCGTTAAGTTTTGTGTGATTGAAGTTTTCAAGTTTTGGGTGAGATGTCTATATGAGGAGAATAAGGAGTGACAAGACCCTAATCTTGGGGGTTCCCAAGGCACACCAAGGTAATATTCAAGGAAGATCCAAGCAACTAAGCTTGGGGATGCCCCGGAAGGCATCCCCTCTTTCGTCTCCAACATTATCGGTAACCTCACGTGGAGCTATGTTTTCATTCGTCACTTGATATGTGTTTTGCTTGGAGCGTCAATTTATTTTGTTAGGATTTAGTTTCTGTTATTTAGAATAATGTTTTGCATCTTTTATTTCAACAAAAGTGGCAATGATAGCCTTTACTATGCTCATTTTGCAAGCCTACATGTTGCTGTTTGAAAACAGAAAGTTTATCGATGTTGCAAAAATTTCCTAGACAAGTCAGAATGTGATAAAATTTTGAGAATTTTTGCAAAATAAGCTCTGATAAATTTTCTACAGTGTGGCAAATTTTCATAACTTTTGGAGTTAGGGAAGTATTGATACTCTTGCATTCTTTACAGACTGTACTGTTTTGGCAGATTGCTGTTATGTTTGCATATGTTTGCTTGTTTAATGATTCTGTTTGAGGATAGGAGTATTAAATATGTAGAGGCATTTAGTATCAATGTTGAATAATTATTTTAGTGATTTCTACAGTAGAGAATGATAAGGTTTTTGCATTGGTTTATACTAACTTATCTCATGAGTTCTTGTTGAGTTTTGTGTGGATGAAGCTTTTGAGATTTAGGAAAACCGTGATATGCGAAGAATTAAGGAGACACAAAGGCTCAAGCTTGGGGATTCCCATGGCACCCCAAGATAATATTTCAAGAAGTTTCAAGCATCTAAGCTTGGGGATGCCCCGATAGGCATCCCACCTTTCCTCTTCAACAATTATCGGTTAGTATTGGTTGAGCCTAAGTTTTTGCTCCTTCACATGAGTTGTGCTATTATTAGAATGTCATTTTATTTTCATTTTGCTTTCTGTTTTAATAAAACACTTAGATCTGAAAGTTTTTAAATAAAATAGAGTCCTCAAATAGTTGCCAGGGAGGCTACGTAAGCGGCATTCACATCCCGTCAACGAAGCTCTTTTCTATGGAATTGCTCTAGTGCTTCACTTATATCGTTTTTAGCACGGTGTTCTTTAGTATTTTTGAACATATTCCCTCTTGCTTCACTTAAACTAATTTGAGAGAAAGCAATATTATGCTCATGATCTTCACTTATATCTTTTTGGAGTAGCTTGTCATTTACTCTTGTGCTTCACTTATATCCTACGAGTAAATTGTTGAATAAATTGAATGTCATGAAATTGAAATCATATCATGCCTAGTGGTGGCTTCACATTGGGTTTAGAAAGTGATATTTGAGGCTTGACAATCACAATATTGGTGATACAATCAATTCATGAATAATTAGTATAAGGAAGAGAACTTTCACATGCAAATACACTATCATGGAAATCTTTTGTGATTGTGAGCCCCCATAAAAATATTATATGCCAAAATTGTTGACGTTGGACAAGGAAGACAACATAATGGTTTATGTTTGTTCATATTCACATAGAAGTTATATTTTCATAGATCCTTCAACACGTGGTGCTTGCCCCCCATCCTTGCTAGCCAAAAATTCCGCACCAAGTAGAGATACTACTTGTGCATCCAAAAACCCTTAAACCCAAATCTTTTGTTCAAGAGTCCACCATACCTACCTAAGGATTGAGCAATATCCTTAAAGTAAGTTTTCATCAGTGCAATAAGGCAATACAAATGTATTCTAAAAGTGTGAGATCATTTAGTGTAAGAGAAAATTGAGCGTTGTACAAACTTGTGATGGTGAAGAATAAAAGCGATAGACTGCATAATAAAGGTTGCCATCATAAGGGGCAATACAACGTGAAGTTCTTTTGCACTAAGGGGTTTGAGCATACAAACAAATAAGCGCGTGGCAACCTCTGCCCCCCTCTGCGAAGGGCCTATCTTTTACTTTTATGTATTTACTTTTATGTAAAGAGTCAAAGTTCTTATCCTTATTCCTTCTTATTTTTCTCATTTGGCAAGCATCATGTGGTGAGGAAAGATCTAGGCACATATATCTAGTTGGATATGGGTAGCATGAGTTATTATTGTTGACATCACCCTTGAGTTGAATACGTTGGGAGACGGAATTATAAGCTCCGATGTTTCTATGTGTCTGGTTGAAATGTTTTGCTCGTGTGTATGCGGTCAGTGTTAGCAATCATAGAAGACTATATGATGGTTGAGTATGGGGAGCTCTCACTTAAACTCTATTGAATAAGTTGAATTACAATTGCTTGGTGACTGAGAACATAGGTTGTTGAGTTTCAAGAGAATTCATTGCTTGAACCTTAACATGTGAATTGGTTGCTACTTTAACATGAGAAATTTTATGGGAAAGAATTTATGTCATGATGCTAGGAAAAGTGATTGAAATTGTCATTGATCAAACATGTGCACTTGGCTAGCTTTCACACTTCATAAATTATTTCTTTTATCATTTACCTACTCGAGGACGAGTAGGAATTAAGCTTGGGGATGCTGATACGTCTCCAACGTATCTATAATTTATGAAGTATTCATGTTGTTTTATTATCATTCCTGGATATTTTACAATCATTTTATAGCAACTTTATATCATTCTTTGGGACTAACTTATCAACCCAGTGCCCAGTGTTAGTTGCTATTTTTTGCTTGTTTTTTACATCGCAGGAAATCAATATCAAACGGAGTCCAAACACCGCAAAACTTTTTGTGGATTTTTTATGGACTAGAAGACCACCAGTGGGCCAAAGAAGCACCTGGGTGGTGCCCCGAGGGGGGAACAACTCACCAGGGCACGCCTGGGGGGCCAGGTGTGCTCAGGTGGGTTGTGCCCACCTCGGTGGCCTCCCGCACCCCCTCTTTACCCTATAGATTCCCAAAAATTCCAAAAACCCTCGGGGTTACCCTAGATTAGAAGTTACGCCGCTGCAAGGCTCTATAGCCACCGAAAACCAATCTAGACCCCATTCCGGCACCCTGCCGGAGGGGGTAATCATCTCTGGTAGCCATCTTCATCATCCTGGCGGCCACCACGATGAGGAGGTTGTAGTCCGCCCTCGGGGCTGAGGGTTTGTACCAGTAGCTATGAGTTTAATCTCTCTCTCTCTCTCATGTTCTTGAGATGTCACGATCTTGATGTATCGCGGGCTTTGTTAGTATAGTTGGATCATATAGTATTTTCCCCTATATATCTTGTTGTGATGAATTGAGTTTTTCCCTTTGAGATTTTGTTGTTATCGGATTGAATACTTTTATGGAGTTGAGAACACTTGATATATGTATTGCAATTGAATACTCGTGGTGACAATGGGGTATAGTATTGATTCACTTGATATATGTTTTGGCACTCAATTCACGGATTCCCGAGGTGACATTGGGGTAATCTATGCATAGGGGTTGATGCACTTTCTTGTCTTTGTTTCTCCGGTAGAAATCTTGGGGCACTCTTTGAAGTTCTTTCTGTTGGATTGAATATTATGAATCTGAATTTGCTTTGGTGTTATTTTAGTATGAATTCTTGGTTAGATTGATCGGAAAGAATAGCTTCGTGTTATTTTAGTACGAACTCTAGGATAGATTGATCGGAAAGAATAGCTTTGAGGTGGTTTCGTAGCCTACAAACAATTCCGTCTTATTTTCTCCACTAGATAGGAACTTTGGAGTGATTCTTCGTTGCACATTGAGGGACAGTTATATGATCCAATTATATTAGCACTGTTGAGAGATTGCACTAGTGAAAGTACGGACCCTAGGCCTTGTTTTCAAGCATTGCAATACCATTTTTGTGCTCGTTTACTATTTGCTACCTTGTTGTTTCTATTTATTTAGATTATAAAAATATATTTCTACCATCAATATTACACTTTTATCACCATCACTTCGCCGAACTAGTGCACCTATACAATTTTCCATTGTATTGGGTGTGTTTGGGACACAAGAGATTTCTTGTATTTGGTTGCAAGGTTGTTTGAGAGAGACCATCTTCATCCTACACCTCCCACGGATTGATAAACCTTAGGTCATCCACTTGAGGGAAAATTGCTAATGTTCTACAAAACTCTGCGCTTGGAGGCCCAACACGAGTCTACAAGAATAAAGTTGCATAGTAGACATCAGTAGTGGAGGAAGATTGGAAATTGTTCTTTGTCTGTGACTCTGTGCTATAATCTTTCCATGAAGGAAATATGCACACAAAGTTTCTGACAACAATATAAGCTTCGTCTTGTAAACTGGGAAGAAGTGGAACAGGAGTCCTATTGTTGCAATTGGCACTCTCTCTCGTTCGGAAAGGGATTTGGCAACTAGATTTGGTGTACTCTTTGCTGGAATGGGGGGTTTTGCATCGTAGAGCTTGTGCTACGTCAACTGGCATCATCATACTGTTTGCGGTAGTTGGGGTTTGCTGAGTTAGGGCATCAGAGATGGCCAGTGTAGTAGGGCTAGAGTCTGCTAGAGTTGTGGCCGTGTTTTCTGGGTCTGGTGATATTGCAACTACACCTAATGGGCTACTTGATTTATCAGGTGTCACTACCTTTTCCAAATACTTTGTTCGTGCTCCTCTGTGATCAGCAATCACCCTCTTCCTTTTGAACGTCTGATTCACAAGAACAGCATTTGAATGGATAAATATGGTATGATGGCAGATGGAATATGTACTGAAAATGGATAGGTAGGGCGTATTCACATACACAATGTGTAAACTGAGCTAATAGCAGTGAAACAAAGTAGAAGCAATGCAAAGCATCCGTTGCAAGATATGTGTGTTGCGGGAAACCGCGGCCACCTATGGTACCAAGGGTCCCTTGCTAGTTCGGCGGGGGCACGACACGTTGCACAAAGAGCAGAGGAGCAAGAGGCAGCACGACACAGATCACACGGGCAGTTTTTACCCAGGTTTGGGCCGCCGAGAGGCGTGAAACCCTACTCCTGCTTTGGTGGATTGATGGTGGGTAAATGGTGGTGAGTGCAACATGCTTGCCTAGCAGGGTTGCCTCGGGACGAAACGGCTACCCGCGTATGAATGTGTGATGGGGTGGATTCGCTAACCCTTTCTACGGCTGCCTTGGGCCTCCTTTTATAGATAAAGGGGTCACCATAGTGGCAAATCATTCATTATGCACTGATTAGATAGAAAATAGTGCTATCATACCTAATTCTGCAGGCTGACAGAGCGCATTAAATGCGTTGCTCAACGTCACATCGTAGCTTGCTTGGCAGGCTCGACCAGGCTATTTTCCCAGCTTCGTGCCTGCTCGCTCAACACGTCGCGGGACGGGTGTTGTTTGGAGGTATTTCTTGTAGGAAGTGGCTGCCATGTGACGAATAGTAGCCACTTAGTCACTTTGGAGCTTGACACCACACCGATCGACGACGTGTGTTGCGGTGAGGTGGTGCCGTGAGGTGGTTCTGCCTCCGCAAGTCCCGACAGGCCTGCCAGGACGACCTGAAGGCTTGCTTCCAGGGGTAACCCCATCCTTGCCAGGTTTGCCTGCCCAGCAAGGGAGGTCTCTTCCTTAGCAGTATCTTGCTTCTTTGGTTAGTCTTGGTCTTCTTGTGCTGCATGTTGGTACTTCGAAGAACTTATCCATTGTGCTCCAATCTGAGCTTGGTGTTGTAATCTTGTTCTCGTGCCTGTAGGCTTCATTGTCCATGCATGAGTCAGGGGAAAATATACACCCTGGGTTATTTTCCCCAACATAAGCCCCTGGGCCTGAGCAATACGTGTCGCACGGCACGTTGGGTTAGGCCCCAAACAGTGCATAGATACGTTGCAGGAGAGGGCTGCGCACGGCGGTTCGTTGTGATGACCAGTCAATCCAACGTCCACTTCGCGCAATTACCGTGAGTCATGGGTATTGGGAAATGTAGCATGCAATTTCAAAAAAAAAATCCTACGCTCACGCAAGATCTATCTAGGATATGCATAGCAACGAGAGTGGGAGAGTGTGTCTACGTACCCTCGTAGACCAAAAGCGGAAACATTTGACAATGTGGTCGATGTAGTCGAACTACTTCTCGTTCCGACCGATCAAGCACCAAACGTACGACACCTCCGAGTTCTGCACACATTCAGCTCGATCACATCCCTCGAACTCTTGATCCAGCAAATTGTCGAGGGAGAGTTCCATCAGCACGACGGCGTGGTGATGGTGATGGTGAAGTGATCCGTGTAGGGCTTCGCCTAAGCACTACATGAATATGATCGGAGGCGTAAACTGTGGAGGCGGGGCACCACACACGGCTAGGAATCAATGTTGTGTGTTCTAGCGGTCCCCCCCCCCACTTATATATAGGTGGGAGAGGGAGGGGAGCAGCAAGGGGTGCCCCAAGTAGGAGGGGTCCTACTTGGGCGCCTCGTCCAAGTCGTCCTCCCCCCTTCCATATGCATCAGAGGGGAAGGAAAGAGAGGGGGGAGGGGAAGGAAAGGAGGAGACCGAATCCTCCCCTTCCCTCCTTTACTTCCCCTCCTACTTAGGCCAATAGGGGCACGCACCAGCCCCTTAGGGGCTGGTATGTCCCTCTCTTGGCCCATTAGGCCCATATAGTTTGTTGGGGGTTGCCCGAAATCCCTTCGGTGACCCGATACGTACCCAGTACCCCCGGAACACTTCCTGTGTCCGATTACTATCGTCCTATATATGAATCTTTACCTCTCAACCATTTAGGGACTCCTCCTCATGTCCGTGATCTCATTCAGGACTCCGAACAACATTCGGTGACCAAATCACCTAACTCATATAATACAAAATCGTCATCGAACGTTAAGCGTGCAGACCCTACGGGTTCGAGAACTATGTAGACATGACCGAGACACCTCTCTGGTCAATAAACAACAGCGGAACCTGGATGCTCATATTGGCTCCTACATATTCTAGAAAGATCTTTATTGGTCGAACCGTTATGACAACATACGTTATTCCCTTTGTCCATCGGTATGTTACTTGCCCCAGATTCGATCGTCGGTATCTTCGTACTTAGTTCAATCTCGTTACCGGCAAGTCTCTTTACTCATTTCATAATACATCATCTTGCAACTAACTCATTAGTCACTTTGCTTGCAAGGCTTCTTATGATGTGTATTACCAAGAGGGCCTAGAGATACCTCTCCGAAACTCGGAGTGAAAAATCCTAATCTCGATCTATGCCAACCCAACAAATACCTTCGGAGATACCTGTAGTGGATCTTTATAATCACCCAGTTATGTTGTGACGTTTGATAGCACACAAGGTATTCCTCATGTATCCAGGAGTTGTAGAATCTCATATTTGAAGTAATATGTATTTGAGATGAAGAAAGCAATAGCAATAAAACTGAACGACCATAATGCTAAGCTAATGGATGGGTCTTGTCCATCACATCATTCTCCTAACGATGTGATAATGTTCATCAAATGACAACACATGTCCATGGTTAGGAAACTTAACCATCTTTGATTAATGAGCTAGTCTAGTAGACGCTTACTAGGGACAGAGTGTTTTGTCTATGTATCCACACATGTATCAAGTTTACGGTTAATACAATTCTAGCATGAATAATAAACATTTATCATGATATAAGGAAATATAAAATAACAACTTTAGTATTGCCTCTAGGGCATATTTCCTTTAGTCTCCCACTTGTACTAGACTCAATAATCCAGTTCACATCGCCATGTGATTTAACACCAATAGTTCACATCTTTATGTGATTAACACCCATAGTTCACATCACCATGTGACCAATACCCAAAGAGTTTACTAGAGTAAATAATCTAGTTCACATCGCTATGTGATTAACACCCAAAGAGTACTAAGGTGTGATCATGTTTTTCTTGTGATCGAGAGAGGTTTAGTCAACGAGTATGCCACATTCAGATCCGTGTGTATTTTGCAAATTTCTATGTCTACAATGCTCTGCACGGAGCTACTCTAGCTAATTGCTCCCACTTTCAATATGTATCCAGATTGAGACTCAGAGTCATCTGGATCAGTGTCAAAGCTTGCATCGACGTAACCCTTTACAACGAACTCTTTGTTACCTCCATAACCGAGAAACATTTCCTTAGTCCTATGTAGGTACCTAAGGATAATTTTGACCACTGTCCAGTGATCTACTCCTGGATCACTACTGTACCCCCTTGCCAAACTCATGGCAAGGTACACAATAGGTCTGGTATACAGCATGGCATCCTTTATAGAACCTATGGTTGAGGCATAGGGAATGACTTTCATTCTCTCTCTATCTTTTGTCGTGGTCGGGTTTTGAGTCTTACTCAACTACAACTCAGGAAAGAACTCTTTCCTTGACTGATCCATTTTGAACTTCTTAACAATCTTATCAATGTATGTACTCATCAAAAGTCTTATCAAGCATCTTGATATATAAATCTTGATGCCCAATATGTAAGCAGCTTCACCGATGTCTTTCTTTGAAAAAATCCTTTCAAACACTCCTTTATGCTTTCCAGAAAATTCTACATCATTTTCGATCAACAATATGTCATTCACATATACTTATCAGAAATGTTGTAGTGCTCCCACTCACTTCCTTGTAAATACAGGCTTGACCGCAAGTCTGTATAAAACTATATGCTTTCATCAACTCATCGAAGCGTATATTCCAACTCCGAGATGCCTGCACCAATCCATATATGGATCACTGGAGCTTGCACATTTTGTTAGCACTTTTAGGATTGACAAAACCTTCTGGTTGCATCATTTACAACTCTTATTTAATAAATCCATTAAGGAATGCAGTTTTGATATCCATTTGCCAGATTTCATAAAATGCGGCAATTGCTAACATGATTCGGACAGGCTTAAGCATTGATACGAGTGAGAAAATATCATCGTAGTCAACACCTTGAACTTGTCGAAAACGTTTTGCGACAATTAGAGCTTTGTAGATAGTAACACTACCATCAGTGTTTGTCTTCCTCTTGAAGATCCATTTATTCTCAATGGCTTGCCGATCATCGGGCAAGTCAACCAAAGTCCACACTTTGTTCTTATATATGGATCATATCTCAGATTTCATGGCCTCAAGCCATTTATCGGAATATGGGCTCATCATAGCTTCTTCATAGTTTGTAGGTTTGCCATGGTCTAATAAAATGACTTCCAGGATAGGATTACCATACCACTCTAGTGTGGAACGTGCTCTGTTTGACCTACGAGGTCCAGTAGTAACTTGACCTGAAGTTTCATGATCATTATCATTACCTTCCACTCTATTTGGTGTAGGCATCACGGGAATGGTTTTCTGTGATGAGCTATTTTCCAATTCGAGAGAAGGTACAATTACCTCATCAAGTTCTACTTTCCTCCCACTCACTTCTTTCGAGAGAAACTCCTTCTCTAGAGCAATAAAGATCTTTCCTTCGGATATTTGCTAGAAGGTGTACCCAACAGTTTCTTTTGGGTATCTTATAAAGACGCACTTCTCCAATTTGGGTTCGAGCTTATCAGGCTGAAGCTTTTTCACATAAGCATCGCAATCCCAAACTTTAAGAAACGACAGCTTATGTTTCTTGCCAAAACCATAGTTCATACGGTGTCATCTCAACAGATTTAGACGGTGCCCTATTTAACGTGAATGTAGATGTCTCTAATGCATAGCCCAAAATGATAGTGGTAAATAGGTAAGAGACATCATAGATCACACCATATCTAATAAAGTATGGTTACGATGTTTGGACACACCATTATGTTGTGGTGTTCCAGGTGGCGTGAGTTGTGAAACTATTCCACATTGTTTTAAATGAAGGCCAAACTCGTAACTCAAATATTCGCCTCCGTGATCAGATCATAGAAACTTTATTTTCTTGTTACGATGATTCTCCACTTCACTTTGAAATTCTTTGAACTTTTCAAATGTTTTGGACTTGCGTTTCATCAAGTAGATATACCCATATCTGCTCAAATCATTTGTGAAGGTCTGAAAATAACGATACCCGCCGCGAGCCTCAACACTCATGGGACCGCATACGTCGGTATGTATTATTTCCAATAAGTCATTGGGTCGTTCCATTGTTCCGAAGAACGGAGTGTTAGTCATCTTGCCCATGAGGCATGGTTCGCAAGTATCAAATGATTCATAATCAAGTGATTCCAAAAGCCCATATGCATGGAGTTTCTTCATGCGCTTTACACCAATATGATCTAAACGGCAGTGCCACAAATATGTTGCACTATCATTATCAACTTTACATCTTTTGGCATCAATATTATGAATATGTGTATCACTACGATCGAGATTCAATTAACCATTTACATTGGGTGTATGACCATAGAAGGTCTTACTCATGTAAACAGAGCAACAATTATTCTCTGACTTAAATGAAGAACCATATCGCAATAAACATGATCCAATCATATTCATGCTCAACGCAAACACCAAATAACATTATTTTGGTCCAACACTAATCCCGAATGTAGAGGGAGTGTGCGATGGTGATCTTATCAACCTTGGAATCACTTCCAACACACATCGTCACCTCGCCCTTAACTAGTCTTTGTTCATTTTGCAACTCCTGTTTCGAGTTACTAATCTTATCAACTGAACCGGTATCAAATACCCTGGGGTTACTATGAACACTAGTAAAGTACACATCAATAACATGTATATCAAATATACCTTTGTTCACTTTGCCATCCTTCTTATCCGCCAAGTATTTGGGGTAGTTCCGCTTCCAGTGACCATTCCCTTTGTAGTAGAAGCACTCAGCTTCAGGCTTAGGTCTAGCTTTGGGATTCTTCACGGGAGTGGCAACTTGCTTGTCATTCTTCCTGAAGTTCCCTTTCTTTTCCTTTGCCCTTTTTCTTGGAACTACTGGTCTTGTTAACCATCAACACTTGATGCTCTTTCTTTATTTCTACCTTCGCTGATTTCATCATCGCGAAGAGCTCGGGAATCTTTTTCGTTATCCCTTGCACATCATAGTTCATCATGAAGTTCTAGTAGCTCGGTGATAGTGACTAGAGAACTCTGTCAATCACTATCTTATCTGGAAGATTTACTCCCACTTAATTCAAGTGATTGTAGTACCCAGACATTCTGAGCACATGCTCACTGGTTGAGCTATTCTCCTCCATCTTGTAGGCAAAGTACTTATTAGAGGTCTCATACCTCTCGACATGGGCATGAGTCTGAAATACTAATTTCAACTCTTGGAACATCTCATATGCTCTGTGGCATTCAAAACATTTTTGAAGTCCCGGTTCTAAGACGTAAAGCATGGTGTGCTAAACTATTAAGTAGGCATCATATCGAGCTTGCCAAATGTTCATAACGTCTGTATCTGCTCCTGCAATAGGTCTGTCACCTAGAGGTGCATCAAGGACATAATTCTTCTGTGCAGCAATGAGGATAATCCTTAGATCACGGACTCAGTCCGCATCATTGCTACTATCATCTTTCAACTTAGTTTTCTCTAGGAATATATCAAAAAAACATAGAGGAGCTACAACGCGAGCTATTGATCTACAACATAGATATGCAAATACTATCAGGACTAAGTTCATGATAAATTAAGTTCAATTAATCAAATTACTTAAGAAGTCCCACTTAGATAGACATCCCTCAAGTCATCTAGGTGATACGTGATCCAAATCAACTAAACCATGTTCGATCATCACGTGAGATGGAGTAGTCATCAATGGTGAACATCTCTATGTTGATCATCTCTACTGTATGATTCATGTTCGACCTTTCGATCTCTAGTGTTCCGAGGCCATGTCTGTACATGCCAGGCTCGTCAAGTTTAACCCGAGTATTCTGCATGTGCAAAACTGTCTTGCACCCGTTGTATGTGAACGTAGAATCTATCACACCCGATCATCACGTGTTGTCTTGAAACGAAGAACTGTAGCAACGGTACATACTCAGGGAGAACACTTCTACCTTGAAATTTAGTGAAGGGATCATCCTACAATGCTACCGTCGTACTAAGCAAAATAAGATGCATAAAAGATAAACATCACATGCAAGCAAAATATGTGACATGATATGTCCATCATCATCTTGTTCCTTTGATCTGAATCTCCAAAGCACCATCATTATCTCCATTGTCACTGGCTTGACACCTTGATCTCCATCGTAGTGTCGTGGTCGTCTTGCCAACTATTGCTTCTACAACTATCACTAACGCATAGTGATAAAGTAAAGCAATTACATTGATAGAGGCAAAGGTGTCCCGATGTTTCGATGAGATGGTGGCTATCGTTTTCTGTGGGAATCGACCTTGACGATCCGACTACGAACGTGCGAGACGTCGCGCCTTAGCAATCGCTAAACCAACTTCCGAGGGGTTATTGACCACGCCGGAGCACGATCAACCTGACCACGAGGGCCTGTTTCCTGCGAGCAAACGAAGAACAAGCAAGAAACTGAGATTGCAATCTGGATATTGCGAATATAAGATGAAAGCTTTATTGATCAAGGTGGGGTTCTGTGACGTCTTGGTCTGGTCGTTGGACACAAACGAAGTACGCGAAGTTGCAGCTATGGCGAACTTTTAATCTAAACAAAACCCAAGTCTAAACGACGCCCTAAGGGCTGTATATATGGAGGAAGAGAGGGGAATTTCGTGGCCCTTGAGGGTGGGGTCCGAAACCAACCCTAACTCTTGTTTCCCCACACATACGGACTCTAAAAATAGCCTATAACTTAAGTATTTCGAAATTACATGGGCCTGGCCCATTAATAAGGTGACACAGCACCTAGAATAGCCTATGGACGAATATTATGAAGTGGCATCTTGTATATTTCGTCCAAGGCTTCATGCACTCCTTATGGCGGCTTCAAAGTCCTGAAATCATCACTTGTAACTCCGTTCTTGATCCCCTTGCGCATGCCATCAACTCCATTCGTGTTCTTGCTCCAATGTTCATCCTTCTCCAAGCTAGGACCTTCATTTGTAAGCAAAACAAATGTATCCAATTTAGGCAGCATCATAATCTCATGAACATTAGAATCATTACCAAGAAACGAAAGTACCTGGTAATTTAATTGGCGTGCGCGAGCTCTAGTAATTGGTCCAGTATATGTAACAGTAGGGGCTGTGGGTGTAACAATGGTATTGATGTCCTCATCATCCTCCCCTTCTTGAAATGAAGTCGTCCTCGACGGAAGCTCATCTTCCTCACCCAAATAAGGCTTCAAATCTGCAATGTTAAAAGTGGGACTAACCCCAAAATCTGCAGGTAGCTCAAGTTTATATGCATTATCATTTATTTTCTCTAAAACCTTAAAAGGACCATCAGCACGTGGCATTAGCTTTGATTTGCGCAGATTAGGAAATCTATCTTTACGCAAATGTAACCAAACAAGATCTCCAGGTGCAAACACAACATGTTTTCTACCCTTATCTCCAGCAAGTTTATATTTAGCATTCATACGCTCAATGTTTTCCTTAGTTAACTCATGCATTTTTAAAATCAATTCAGAACGTTCTTTAGCATCAAAATTAACCTTCTCCGAAGATGGAAGAGGCAACAAATCAATAGGTGCACGAGGTAGGAAACCATACACAATTTCAAAAGGGCACATCTTAGTAGTAGAATGCAATGAACGATTATAAGCAAATTCAATATGAGGCAAGCATTCTTCCCACATTTTCTTGTTATTCTTCAAAACAGCCCGAAGCATAGTAGACAATGTTCTATTGACTACTTCAGTTTGTCCATCAGTTTGGGGGTGACAAGTAGTACTAAAAAGCAGCTTAGTCCCCAACTTAGCCCATAAACATCTCCAAAAGTGGCTAAGAAATTTAGTATCACGATCTGAAACAATAGTATTTGGCACACCATGTAAGCGAATAATTTCACGAAAGAACAAATCAGCAACATTAACAGCATCATCGCTTTTATGACATGGTATAAAGTGTGCCATTTTCGAGAACCTATCCACGACAACAAATATGCTATCCCTCCCCTTCTTTGTTCGAGGTAAACCTAAAACAAAGTCCATAGATATATCCTCCCAAGGAACACTAGGTACAGGCAAAGGCATATATAAACCATGAGGATTGAGTCGTGACTTAGCTCTTTGACATGTAGTGCAGCGAGCAACAAAACGCTCAACATCCCGTCTCATCTTTGGCCAAAAGAAATGTGTAGCAAGTATATCCTCCGTCTTCTTGACGCCAAAGTGTCCCATTAATCCTCCTCCATGCGCCTCCTGCAATAACAAAAGACGAACGGAGCTAGCTGGAATGCATAGCTTGTTAGCACGAAACACAAATCCATCGTTAAGAACGAACTTGTTCCAAGTTCTCCCTTCCTTACAATTCTGCAATACATCTTTAAATTCAGCATCATTAACATATTGATCCTTGATGGTCTCCAAGCCAAATATTTTAAAGTCAAGTTGTGAAAGCATAGTATAACGACGAGACAAGGCATCAGCAATAACATTTTCTTTACCCTTCTTGTGTTTAATGACATAAGGGAAAGTCTCAATGAATTCAACCCATTTAGCATGTCTACGGTTCAGTTTTGCTTGACTTTTAATGTGTTTCAAAGATTCATGATCAGAATGTATAACAAATTCCTTGGGCCATAAATAATGTTGCCATGTTTCTAAGGTCCGAACAAGAGCATATAATTCTTTATCATAAGTAGAATACTTCAGACTAGGCCCACTCAATTTTTCAGAAAAGTATGCAACAGGTTTTCCATCTTGTAATAACACACCTCCTAATCCAATTCCACTAGCATCACATTCAAGCTCAAAAGTCTTATTGAAATTAGGAAGTTGGAGTAAAGGAGCATGTGTTAACTTATCTTTCAATACCGTGAAGGCTTCTTCCTGTGCGGTACCCCAAACAAAAGGTACATCCTTCTTTGTGAGCTCGTTGAGAGGTGCAGCAATGGTGCTGAAATCTCTCACAAAACGCCTATAGAAACCAGAGAGGCCAAGGAAACTCCTCACTTGTGTGACCGTTTTGGGCTGCGGCCAACTCTCAATAGCTTCAATCTTGGCTTTATCAACTTCAATTCCCTGTGGAGTAACAACATAGCCAAGAAAAGATACTCGGTCGGTGCAAAAGGTGCACTTTCCAAGGTTACCAAACAAACGTGCATCACGTAGAGCAATAAAAACAGCACATAAATGTTCCAAATGGTCCTCCAAAGATTTGCTATAAATCAATATGTCATCAAAGTAAACTACCACAAATCGTCCAATGAAGGCACGTAAAACTTCGTTCATTAACCTCATGAAAGTACTAGGTGCATTAGTTAACCCAAAAGGCATGACTAACCACTCATATAATCCAAACTTAGTTTTAAATGCTGTTTTCCATTCATCTCCCAATTTCATACGAATTTGATGGTAACCACTACGCAAATCAACTTTGGAGAATATTGTAGAGCCACTCAATTCATCAAGCATATCATCTAGCCTAGGAATAGGATGACGATAACGAATAGTAATATTATTAATGCCTCTACAATCAACGCACATACGCGACGTACCATCCTTTTTCGGCACTAAAATGATAGGAACAGCACAAGGACTAAGGGATTCGCGTATATAACCTTTGTCGAGCAGTTCTTGTACTTGACGCATAATCTCCTTCGTCTCCTCTGGATTGGTACGGTATGGTGCACGGTTGGGTAATGATGCACCAGGAATTAAGTCAATTTGATGCTCAATCCCGCGAATAGGTGGTAATCCCGGTGGCACGTCTTGTGGAAAGACGTCGGCGAACTCCTGCAAAATGTTAGTGACAGCAGGAGGCAAAGAGGAAGGCGCGTCCTCGAATGAAAATAATGCCTCTTTGCACACAAAAGCATAGCAAACAGATTTGCTACAATCTAGATCATCAATATCAGATTTGGTGGCAAGTAAACATGCACTTTTCAATTTAATTTCAGAAGCAACACTAGATTGTTTATTACTATTAGGCTGCATTTGTTGCTCAAATTCTTTTGCCACAATCTGATTTTCACTCTTAGTTTTCTCCTGTTTTGCTTTATTAGCTCTATTAATATCATCTTTCAAAATGGAATCAGGAGTCATTGGAAGCAAAGTAATATTTTTATCCTTATGAACAAGAGTATACTGATTGTTTCTACCATGGTGAATAGAATTTTTATCAAATTGCCATGGTCTACCAAGTAATAAGGAACATGCTTGCATAGGTACCACATCACAATCAACATAATCAGCATATGTAGAGATACTAAAATGCACACGAACAGTACGTGTTACCTTAACCTTGCCGCTGTTGTTGAACCATTGGATGTAGTAAGGATGTGGATGTGGTCTTGTGGTGAGAGATAGCTTCTCCACCATCTCGATGCTAGCCAAGTTGTTGCAACTCCCTCCATCTATGATCACGCGAACAGAACGTTCCTTCACAACTCCCTTTGTATGGAACAAATTATGCCTCTGATTTTGCTCAGCTTGTGTAACCTGCACACTCAAAACACGTTGAGCAACTAAACATTCATACCTGTCAGCATCTTCAGGAGCCATGTATTGCGTCTCATGATCAGAATCGTCTCCACCGTGTTCGTCACGTGTAACAAGAGCCAAAGTCTCCTCATCATAGTCACTAGCGGACTCATACCCACCATCCTCAGTAACAATCATCACACGCTTAGATGGGCATTCTCTCGCATAATGACCTCCACCCTTGCAACGTCGACAAATAATATCATGTGTCTGCCCTGTTGATGCCATGGATGAAGAAGAGCTCTTTGCAGGCCCAGAAGGTGTGCTCTTGGCAGATAGTGGTGATTGTGCCTGCTTTATTGTATCACGGTTGGAGGTGGCAGCCGACGGAGGCGCCGGTGAAGCAGAACGTGTGGAAGTAGATGATGCACGTGGTGTCCATGAAGAAGGTCGACCTGCAGAAAAGTTAGTCCGCGCCAATGCCTGTCGATCCTGCACTTCACGTTCAGCTTTACAAGCAAGATGGAATAAACGAGTGATATTAGTATACTCCTTATACTCTAGAATCGTCTGAATCTCTCTATTTAATCCACCCATAAAACGTGCAAGCATAGCTTCATTCTCCTCAACAATACCACATCTAATCATGCCAGTTTGCAATTCCTGATAATATTCTTCTACAGAATTTTTTCCCTGTCTTAAGCGCTGCAATTTTTGAAGTAATTCACGTTGATAATATGGTGGAACCCAACGAGTACGCATAGCAGTTTTCAAAGCAGCCCAAGTAGCAGGAATGGGATATAATCTACAATGCTCAGACCACCAAACACATGCAAAGCTAGTGAATGCACAAACAGCAGCAGGAACACGTCTCTCCTCGGGATATTGTAAACATGTAAATCGTTGTTCAGTTTCTAACTCCCAAGTAAGGTATATATCAGGAACATATCTACCCTCAAATGGTGGAATATTCAATTTTAGTTTAGGGAGATGGTCATGATCTCGTACCTGAGGGTGAGCCCTACCATTGCCATTATTTGCATGTGGACGACCTGATGGTTGCTGTGCTGGTGGTGGCACGTAGTTCTGATTTTGATCAACCTCATCCTCGTAATCGCTAGCAAAATCATCCTCCTCCGCATCAGCAGCAGGAGCCACAGAAGTAGCAACAGGAGCACCAACAGTTTGGCCAGGTGCAAGAGGGAGACGGCTCGCTCGGCGGAGGGCTGTTTCACGATGTGTAGGTAGTCGTCGTTGTTGTTGTTGTAGAGGTGCGTTAGGTGCAGCCGGTGGTGGTGGTGGAAGACGCGCGAGCAATTCATTAAACCTGTTATCGAGCTTTGTTTCGAACGTCTTCTCCATGTCATCTATCTTCTCCATGGCCTCTTCAAATCTGTTTAGCACATCCTGCACCTGTCCATTCATCATTTGCTGAAATTTATCATGCAACTCCTGATTCGTCATGTTCTCCCAGTCAGTCTCGTCGGCTTGTGATCCTGCCATGGTTAGCAACAATAGAAAACACACAAGAATATGATCCTACAGAATACTAACAAGAGGTGGTGGTGGCGGGTGTCACAAATCCGTCAAGCAAATCTCAAATTCTTACCAGTTCTTACCCAGCAGCAGGCGGTGATCGGCAACCGTTGTAGTCAAAACTCTCAAAAGTTGGATAGAGCGATTGCCAGGGAGAGTCAAACGCACGACGTAGAGGTATGTGGAGCTGGGAAGGCTTATAGTATGGTAGCAAAAAGGGTCAGCAATAATCAATTCAGAGATGCAAAGTTGAATAAACGCTCAACGACGGTACTGTGCTGGTCCTAGGCTAGACCGTGCTAGAGACGCGAGCCTAGAACACTAACAAAATCACGGCGCTGCACGTAAATAAGGGAAAAGCACACTCTGGAACTTTTTTTTTTCGCTTTTTTTTTTGCGCTCCTCTTTTTTTTTTTTTTTGCGCTCCTCTTTTTTTTTTTGCGCTCCTCTTTTTTTTTTTTGCAAAAAATCACTATAATGGCGAGTGTCTCAAAACTCTTCCCTCGTCAAACTGATAGGATGGGCACGAAATTTTTTTTTCACTTTTTTTCGGAAATCAGGGCAGCGACGACGAAAAAGTGCGACAAAAAATCACTATGATGGCACGTGGCTCAAAAGACTCAGAAAAGCCTAAAAATAGGATAGGGAAAAAATATTTTTGCCCGTGAAAATTTTGGCCTAAAAACTGCCCAGGGGTCTCCAGACTCTTTTTTTTTTTTTTTCCACCTACGCAGGCAAGGGAAACACGAATCGGGAATTGAGATTGATTCTCAAGAACAAACCTTAATATGAGAAGACTCGGATTGGTGGTGGATAATATGGTTGGTGGTATATGGCAGCGGTGGTTATATGTGGTGGTGGTATGTGGTATATGGATAAGATTCAGAGCGGGTGGCGATAGCAAAAGTGGTAGATGGGCCGATGATGATGGTGCGGCGGCGGCGTGACAACTATGACCAAGAACTCGAAACTAAAAGACTAGACTCTAAGACCAGCAACTTGACACGACGATGCAACCGCAAATTCAAACAAAGCAAAAACCCTAAAAAGATTATGCAAAGGCTCAGATTGGTTCGGATATGATGAACTAACCCTAATTTTTTTTTGTGGCTTTTTCGTGGACTGTAGGTATGAAGAACAGACTCGATCTAATCTACGAAAAACTGTAAAATCTCACCGAGCAACCTGGAAATCTGATACCACTTGATAGAGGCAAAGGTGTCCCGATGTTTCGATGAGATGGTGGCTATCGTTTTCTGTGGGAGTCGACCTTGACGATCCGACTACGAACGTGCGAGACGTCGCGCCTTAGCAATCGCTAAACCAACTTTCCGAGGGTTATTGACCACGCCGGAGCACGATCAACCTGACCACGAGGGCCTGTTTCCTGCGAGCAAACGAAGAACAAGCAAGAAACTGAGATTGCAATCTGGATATTGCGAATATAAGATGAAAGCTTTATTGATCAAGGTGGGGTTCTGTGACGTCTTGGTCTGGTCGTTGGACACAAACGAAGTACGCGAAGTTGCAGCTATGGCGAACTTTTAATCTAAACAAAACCCAAGTCTAAACGACGCCCTAAGGGCTGTATATATGGAGGAAGAGAGGGGAATTTCGTGGCCCTTGAGGGTGGGGTCCGAAACCAACCCTAACTCTTGTTTCCCCCACACATACGGACTCTAAAAATAGCCTATACTTAAGTATTTCGAAATTACATGGGCCTGGCCCATTAATAAGGTGACGCAGCACCTGGAATAGCCTATGGACGAATATTATGAAGTGGCATCTTGTATATTTCGTCCAAGGCTTCATGCACTCCTTATGGCGGCTTCAAAGTCCTGAAATCATCACTTGTAACTCCGTTCTTGATCCCCTTGCGCATGCCATCAACTCCATTCGTGTTCTTGCTCCAATGTTCATCCTTCTCCAAGCTAGGACCTTCATTTGTAAGCAAAACAAATGTATCCAATTTAGGCAGCATCATAATCTCATGAACATTAGAATCATTACCAAGAAACGAAAGTACCTGGTAATTTAATTGGCGTGCGCGAGCTCTAGTAATTGGTCCAGTATATGTAACAGTAGGGGCTGTGGGTGTAACAATGGTATTGATGTCCTCATCATACATGGCATTCCCATTTCATACAATAAAGCGACAACCATAAGGCTCCTACCAGTTGCCTATAACTTTTACAAAACATGATCATCTCATAAAACAACATATATCACATCATGTCTTGACCATATCACATCACAACATGCCCTGCAAAAACAAGTTAGACGTCCTCTACTTTGTTGTTGCAAGTTTTACATGGATGTTATGGGCTTCTAGCAAGAACCATTCTTACCTACGCATCAAAACCACAACGATGATTTATAAAGTTTGTTGTTTTAACCTTAAACAAGGACTGACCGCAGTCAAATCAACTAAAGTTAGAGAAACAGACACCCACCAGCAACCTTTATGCAAAACTAGTTGCATGTCTGTTGGTGGAACCGGTCTCATGAACCTGGTCATCTAAGGTTGGTCCAGGCCGCTTCATCCAACGATACCGCCGAATCAAAATAAGACATTGGTGGTAAGCAGTATGACAATCACCGCCCACAACTCTTTGTGTTCTACTCATGCATATCATCTACGCATAAACCTAGCTCTGATACCACTGTTGGGAAATGTAGCATGCAATTTTAAAAAAAAAATCCTACGCTCACGCAAGAACTATCTAGAAGATGCATAGCAACCAGAGGGGGAGAGTGTGTCTACGTACCCTCATAGACCGAAAGCGGAAACATTTGACAACGCGATTGATGTAGTCGAACTTCTTCTCATTCCGACCAATCAAGCACCGACGTACGACACCTCCGAGTATTGCACTTGTTTAGCTCGATGACGTCCCTTGAACTCTTGATCTAGCAAATTGTCGAGGGAGAGTTCCATCAGCATGACGGCATGGTGACGGTGATGGTGAAGTGATCCGTGCAGGGCTTCGCCTAAGCACTACATGAATATGACCGGAGGCGTAAACTATGGAGGCGGGGCGCTGCACACGGCTAGGAATCAATGTTGTGTGTTCTAGCGGTGCCCCCCACATATATCTAGGTGGGAGAGGGAGGGGAGAAGCAAGGGGTGCCCCAAGTAGGAGGGATCCGACTTGGGTGCCTCGTCCAAGTCGGCCTCCCCTCCTTCCATATGCATCGGAGGGGAAGGAAAGAGAGGGGGAGGGGAAGGAAAGGGGGAGGCCGAATCCTCCCCTTCCCTTCTCCCTTCCCTCCTTTCCTACCCCTCCTATTTCGGCCAATAGGGGCACGGACCAGCCTCTTAGGGGCTGGTCTGTCCCTCTCTTGGCCCATTAGGCCCATATAGTTTGTCGGGGGTTGCCCGAAACCCCTTCGGTGACCCGATATGTACCCGGTACCCCCGGAACACTTCCTGTGTATGAAAACTATCGTCCTATGAATCTTTACCTCTCAACCATTTCGAGACTCCTCGTCATGTCCGTAATCTCATTCAGGACTCCGAACAACATTCGGTGACCAAATCACCTAACTCATATAATACAAAATCATCATCACACGTTAAGCGTGTAGACCCTACGGGTTCGAGAACTATATAGATATGACCGAGACACCTCTTTGGTCAATAACCAATAGCAGAACCTGGATGCTCATATTGGCTCCAACATATTCTACGAAGATCTTTACCGGTCGAACCGTTATGACAACATACGTTATTCCCTTTGTCCATCGGTATGTTACTTGCCCGAGATTCGATCGTTGGTATCTTCGTACCTAGTTCAATCTCGTTATCGGCAAGTCTCTTTACTCGTTTCATAATACATCATCCTACCACTAACTCATTAGTCACTTTGCTTGCAAGGCTTCTTATGATGTGTATTACGAAGAGGGACCAGAGATACCTCTCTGAAACTCGGTGTGAGAAATCTGAATCTCAATCTATGCCAACCCAACAAACACCTTCAGAGATACCTGTAGAGCATCTTTATAATCACCCAGTTATGTTGTGACTTTGATAACTCACAAGGTATTCCTCCGATATCCGGGAGTTGCATAATCTCATAGTCAAAGGAATATGTAATTGACACGAAGAAAGCAATAGCAATAAAATCGAATGACCATAATGCTAAGCTAACGGATGGGTCTTGTCCATCACATCATTCTCCTAATGATGTGATCATGTTCATCTAATGACAACACATGTCTATGGTTAAGAAACTTAACCATCTTTGATTAACGAGCTAGTCTAGTAGAGGTACTAGGGACACAGTGTTTTGTCTATGTATCCACACATGTATCAAGTTTCCGGTTAATACAATTCTAACATGAATAATAAACATTTATCATGATATAAGGAAATATAAAATAACAACTTTATTATTTCCTCTAGGGCATATTTCCTGTAGTGGGGTCATGGGACTGTTGAAGTTAATGTAAACGGTAACTTTCTGAAGTGTCACGCCTCCGCTCCACGCTCGATCCACGACTTTTTTCCCTTTAAGATAGGAAAACGCGGAGTGGCATGGTTCGTTGGTCGCCTGTCCTATCCTCCCATCATCTTCTTCCACAACACAAAGCAACTCTCCCCCATCCACCACCACTCCCCCACCTGACTTCCTCCCCCATTCGCACCGGCGTCCGAGCAAATGGGGAAGATAACCGCGACGAAAGGGAAACAGATGGCCACGGCGAAGGAAGTGCTTGCCGAGGGAAGCAAGAGGGCGATCGAGCTGGACAAGAAGCGGAGGGGAGATGGTGTCTTCTTCCCGTCGAATCTGGATGGCCCGGTTCTGGAAGCCAGGTACGGGTACCTATGGGGAAGGAAGTCCCGAAAGGGCACAGGTACAAGGATCCGCCAAACTCATACCTTTTCTTCTGTGTGTATTTCATCCGCGGTCTTTGTTCCCCTTTCTCTAAATTCTTTGAGGCGATGATGACGATTTATGGATTCCACCTTCTTGATTTTACGCCAAATGCAATGGCGACCATGGCCATCTTCACACATTTGTGCGAAAATTTTGTTGGAGTCGCCCCCAACGTTGATCTATTTAGGCATTACTTTGTCCCATGTGTGGAGAACAAAGTTCACTGCTCCGGAAACATCAGTTGGATGCCATGGGTGGCAAGGAAATCCTAGGATTATTTTTCTGGTATGCAGCGTGAGAGGTGGGAAGAGTGGAGAGGAGACTGGTGCTGGATTTAGGATGAGGAAGCTCCAAAGTTTTGTGAGGCATGGACAGTTTGTGTCGGGTGCAGCAAGGAATGGAGCGCATTCGGCCTCACCAATCATAGGATTCACCCGGCAATAAACAGGATCACCCGCTTCAAGACTGTCGGGCTAACCATCGAGCATGTGGGGGCAGACTTTATCCTCCGTCGTATCTCTCCACTACAGAGGAGGGATAGACCTGCCTGGTTGTATGGTGATGCCGGGGAAAGTATGATATTGCTCCCAGGCTTGGCCAACAACTTGTGTGTTTATGGCCATGCCTGGTTATGCGCCCAATTGGTTGCTTTGAGTTGTTCAAGCTCCTGGCAAATGGCATCCCTCTGAATGTCAATTCTGCCCGGGATTAGATCTTGAAGTGGATGCCAGATTGCAATGCTCACGGGGTGGCAGGTGATTGGCGGTTGCCCACCCTTGACGAAGAACTCGAGTGGTCCAGTACTCTAGTGGAGAAGGTCGTCAGGGTCGAGCCCAAGATGTACAAACATACCTCCTCCGTGGAGGATGCGTTTATCAAGAGGAGGATTAAGGAGGACATGGCTGCCCAGATTGCAGTGATGGCAAGGTCCGCGAACGCCGGGAAGAGAAAAGGGAAAGCTGAGGACAAGGGTTCCTTTCATGGTGGCGGCAAAGCGCGGGCCACAGAAGGGCCTGCCGGGGAAGATCTTGTCAGGGATGTTCATGTCGGGAACGAGTTTGTCGAGCTTGAGGCTCTAGACACCACGACAACAGAGCTCCAAGAGAAGGAGGTGATTGGTGAGGTGGCGGAGCCCAAGGCGGAGTGGCTTGCGGCTGGACCTCAAGCCCCCGAGACGATTTTGGATCAGCGTCCTTGCAGGTGTGCTGCTAGCCGGGGACCGGTGGCTCCAAATCCAGCGTCTGCCACCAAGCGGGTGAAGAAGACCACCACCAAGAACACCAAGACAGACGTGGTGTTTCTCCAGTCTCCTCGCCTTGCCGGGATCAAGGCTTCCCCCGCCAAGCAATCGGTGGATGTGGAAGTTGATTCCAATTCTCATTCCGGCTCGAGTTCTTCGCAGAGCTTGTCTTCATCGGAGCCCCCAGCGCCTCAGCAGAACTTAGAGCTGTCGGAGAGCTTCGCCCCCCATCCCAAAAGAGAGACAGGGCACCCTCGCCGCCCATGGAGTTCGATCTGAACTCCGTGCTCATTGATGAGGAGTAAGGAAGATCCCCCCCTCTTTTTTGTAAATAGCTTCAGTGTACTTGATTATTTTTGCTGACTGACCTCTCGTTTTGCTATTGTGGCCAGGGAGCTGGAGGAGGATACGGAAACCATCATCCACCGGTCGAAGAGGCTCCGGCATGCTGGGTCGCTGAACACTGCAAAGAGTTTGGGCTTGGCGGGGAGCAACACGGAGGATCCCGTTCCAAGCCCCCAGTCCAGCCACCGGCCCGAAAGTGGAGGGTTGGGCCCTTCTGTCGGAGGTGACGGAGACGAGCCTCCCATCTCCTCAGCTGGAGGAGGCGGAGAGATGACACAGGATGAGTCCCTCCTAGAAGGGTAGGCTCCTCTTTTCGACCCTATCGGAGAACCCCTGGAGAAGCCCTCTAAGACCACACAGGGGGTTGCCGCGACTGCCGTGACAGAGGATGGAGTTCATGGCCCTGTAGCTGCTACCTCTTGAGCATGCGTTGGTTTTCCCTTGAAGAGGAAAGGGTGATGCAGCAAAGCAGCATAAGTATTTTCCTCAGTTTTTGAGAACCAAGGTATCAATCCAGTAGGAGACCACCCGCCACCTCGTACCTACACAAACAAATAAGAACCTCGCAACCAACGCGATAAAGGGGTTGTGAATCCCTTCACGGCCACTTGCAAGAGTGAGATCTGATAGAGATAATGATAATAAGATAAATATTTTTGGTATTTTTATGATATAGATTGAAAATAAAGATTGCAAAATAAAATAGATTGGAAACTTGTATGATGGAAAATAGACCCGGGGGCCATAGGTTTCACTAGTGGCTTCTCTCAAGATAGCATAACTATTATGGTTGGTGAACAAATTACTGTCGAGCAATTGATAGAAAAGTGAATAATTATGAGAATATCTAGGTATGATCATGTATATAGGCATCACGTCCATGACAAGTAGACTGACTCCTGCCTGCATCTACTACTATTACTCCACACATCGACCGCTATCCAGCATGCATCTAGAGTATTAAGCTCATAAGAACAGAGTAACGCCTTAAGCAAGATGACATGATGTAGAGGTATAAACTGATGCAATACGATATAAACCCCATCTTTTTATCCTCGATGGCAACAATACAATACGTGTCGTTTCCCTTTTTGTCACTGGGATCGAGCACCGCAAGATTGAACCCAAAGCTAAGCACTTCTCCCATTGCAAGAAAGATCAATCTAGTAGGCCAAATCAAACTAATAATTTGAAGAGACTTGCAAAGATAACCAATCATACATAAAAGAATTCAGAGAAGATTCAATTATTGTTCATAGATAGACTTGATCATAAACCCACAATTCATCGGATCTCGACAAACACACCGCAAAAGAAGATTACATCGAATAGATCTCCAATAGAATCGAGGAGAACTTTGTATTGAGATCCAAAGAGATAGAAGAAGCCATCTAGGTACTAGCTATGGAGCCGAAGGTCTGAGGTAAACTACTCACACATCGTCGGAGGGGCCATGGAGTCGATGTAGAGGCCCTCCATGATCAATGCCCCCTCCGGCAGAGCTCCGGAAAAGGCCCCATGATGGGATCTCTTGGGTACAGAAGGTTGCGGCGGTGGAAATAGGGTTGCGTGGTGCTCTTGGATGTTTTCGGGGTATGTTAACATATATAGGAGGAAGAAGTAGGTCGGTAGAGCCACGAGGGGCCCACGAGGGGGGAGGGCGCGCCCAGGGGGTAGGCGCGCCCCCTACCTCGTGGCCGCCTCATTGATTGCTTGACGTCCACTCCAAGTCCTCCGGATCACGTTTGTTCCAAAAATCACGTTCCCGAAGGATTCATTCCGTTTCGACTCCGTTTGATATTCCTTTTTTGCGAAACACTGAAATAGGCAAAAAACAGCAATTTGGGTTGGGCCTCCAGTTAATCGGTTAGTCCCAAAATAATATAAAAGTGTAAAATAAAGCCCATTAACATCCAAAACAGATAATATAATAGCATGGAACAATCAAAAATTATAGATACATTGGAGACGTATCAGCATCCCCAAGCTTAATTCCTGCTCGTCCTCGAGTAGGTAAATGATCAAAAAATAGAATTTTTGATGTGGAATGCTTTCTAGAATATTCTTCAATGTATTTTTCTCTATTGTGCCATGAATGTTCAGGTCCGAAAGATTCAAGATAATAGTTTATTATTGACATAAAAATAGTAATACTCCAAGTATGCTAATCAAGCAATTATATCTTATCAAAATACCATAGCCAAAGAAAACTTATCCCTACAAAGTCATATAGTTTGGCCATGCTTCATTTTCGTCACACAAAATGCTCTCATCATGCACAACCCCGATGACAAGCCAAGCAATTGTTTCATACTTAGCCTTTTCAAACTGTTTCAACTTTCACGCAATATATGAGCGTGAGCCATAAACATAGCACTATGGGTGGAATAGAATATGATGATTGAGGTTGTGTCAGAAGACAAAAAGGGAGAAAGTCTCACATTGACGCGGCTGATCAATGGGCTATGGAGATTCCCACCAATTGATGTCAATGCAAGGAGTAGGGATTGCCATGCAACGGATGCACTAGAGCTATAAATATATGAGATCTCATCAAAGAAACTAAGTGGGTGTGCATCCAACTCGCTTGCTCACGAAGACCTAGGGCATTTGAAGAAGCCCATCATTGAAATATATAGGCCGAGTTCTATAATGAAAAATTCCCACTAGTATATGAAAGTGACAAAATAAGAGACTCTCTATCATGAAGATCGTGGTGCTACTTTAAAGCACAAGTGTGGAAAAAGGATAGTAACATTGTCCCTTTTTCCTCATTTTTTATTTTTTTATTTGGGCCTTCTTTTTTCTTTTGGCCTCTTTTCCCTTTTTTTATTTTTTGTCCGGAGTCTCATCCCGACTTGTTGGGGAATCATAGTCTCCGTCATCCTTTCCTCACATGGGACAATGCTCTAATGATGATTATCACACTTTTATTTTCTTACAACCTAAGAATTACAACTCGATACTTAGAACAAAATATGACTCTATGTGAATGCCTCCGGCGGTGTACCGGGATTGCGTTGAATCAAGAGTGACATGTATGAAAAAATTATGAACGGTGGCTTTGCCACAAATACGATGTCAACTACATGATCATGCAAAGCAATATGACAATGATGATGCATGTCATAATAAATGGAACGGTGGAAAGTTTGCATGGCAATATATCTTGGAATGGCTATGGAAATGCCATAATAGGTAGGTATGGTGGCTGTTTTGAGGAAGATATAAGGAGGCTTATGTGTGATAGAGCGTATCATATCACGGTGTTTGGATGCACCGGCGAAGTTTGCACCAACTCTCAAGGTGAGAAAGGGCAATGCACGATACTGAAGAGGCTATCAATGATGGAAGGTTGAGAGTGCGTATAATCCATGGACTCAACATTAGTCATAAAGAACTCACATACTTATTGCAAAAATCTACAACTCATCAAAACCAAGCACTACGCGCATGCTCCTAGGGGGATAAATTGGTAGGAAAAGACCATCGCTCGTCCCCGACCGCCACTCATAAGGAAAGGAATCAAAGAACACCCGATGCTTCAAATTGGTCACATAACGTTTACCATACGTGCATGCTACGGGACTTGCCAACTTCAACACAAGTATTCATCAATTTCACAATTACTCAACTAGCACACCTTTAATATTACCACCTTTATATCTCAAAACCATCTATCAAGCATCCAACTTCTCTTAGCATTTAAAATCTATAACCAAAGTGAATTACCATGCTTTTCTAAAGGACTCTCAAAATGATATAAGTGAAGCATGAGAGATCAATTATTTCTATAAAATAGAACCACCGCCGTGCTCTAAAAGATATAAGCGATGCACTAGAGCAAAAATTATCCAACTCAAAAGATATAAGTGAAGCACATAGGGTATTCTAATAAATTCCAATTCATGTGTGTCTCTCCCAAAAGGTGTTTACAGCAAGTATGATTGTGTTAAACTAAAAAGCAAGGACTCAAATCATACAAGATGCTCCAAGCAAAACACATATCATGTGGCGAATAAAAATATAGCTCCAAGTAAAGTTACCGATGGACGAAGACGAAAGAGGGGATGCCTTCCAGGGCATCCCCAAGATTACGCTTTTGGTTGTCCTTCGATTTTACCTTGGGGTGCCTTGGGAATCACCAAGCTTAGGATCTTGCCACTCCTTGTTCCATAATCCATCAAATCTTTACCCAAAACTTGAAAACTTCACAACACCAGACTTAAAAGAAAATCTCCATGAGCTCCGTTAGTAAAAGAAAACAAACCACCACTTTAAAGTACTGTAATGAACTCATTCTTTATTTATATTGGTGTTAAACCTACTGTATTCCAACTTCTCTATGGTTTATAAACTCTATTACTAGCCATAGATTTATCAAAATAAGCAAACAACACACGAAAAACTGAATCCGTCAAAAACAGAATAGTCTGTAGTAATCTGTAGGTTTCGAATACTTATGGAACCCCAAAAATTATAAAATAAATTTCTGGTCTTGAGGAATTTATCTATTAATCATCTTCAAAAATAATGAACTAAATAGCACTCTCTAGTAAAAAATGGCAGCAATTCTCCTGAGCGCTAAAGTCTCTGTTTTTTACAGCAAGATCAAAAAGAGTTTCCCCAAGTCTTCCCAACGGTTCTACTTGCACAAACACTAATTAAACACAAAAAAACAACCAAAACATAGTCTAGATAAGTTATTTATTACTAAACAGGAACAAAAAGCAAGGAATAAAAATAAAATTGGGTTGCCTCCCAACAAGCGCTGTCGTTTAATGCCCCTAGCTAGGCATAAAAGCGAAGATAGATCTAGGTATTGCCATCTTTGGTAGGCAATCCATAAGAGGCTCTCATAATAGATTCATATGGTAATTTAATTTTCTTTCTAGGGAAGTGTTCCATGCCTTTACTTAACGTAAATTGAATTCTAATATTCCATTCCTTCATATCAATAATTGCACCAATCGTTCTAAGGAAAGGTCTACCAAGAATAATAGGACATGAAGGATTGCAATCTATGTCAAGAAGAATGAAATCTACGGGCACATAATTCCTATTTGCAACAATAATAACATCATTAATCTTTCCCATAGGTTTCTTAATAGTGGAATCCGCAAGGTGCAAGTTTAAAGAACAATCATCAAATTCACGGAAACCTAGCAAATCACACAAAGTTTTTGGGATCGTGGAAACACTAGCACCCAAATCACACAAAGCATAGCATTCATGATCTTTAATTTTTATTTTAATAGTAGGTTCCCACTCATCATAAAGTTTTCTAGGGATAGAAACTTCCAACTCAAGATTTTTCTTCATAAGATTGCATCAAAGCATCAACGATATGTTTAGTAAAAGCTTTATTTTGACTATAAGCATGAGGAGAATTTAGCATAGATTGCAACAAGGAAATACAATCTATCAAAGAGAAATTATCATAATTAAATTCCTTGAAATCCAAGATAGTGGGTTCCTTGCTATCTAAAGTTTTGACCTCTCCAATCCCACTTTTATCAATTTTTGCATCAAGATCTAAAAACTCCAAATCATTGGGATGCCTTCTAACTAAAGTTGACTCATCTCCAGTCCCATCATTATCAAGATTCATATTGCAAAACAAGAATTTAATAGGGGATAAATCAATAACTTTTAGATATTCATCCTTATTATCATTTAAACTAGAAGAACACGCTTTCACAAAGCAATCTTTTTTAGCACGCATCCTAGCGGTTCTTTCTTTGCACTCATCAATGGAAATTCTCATAGCTTTGAGAGACTCATTGATATCATGCTTAGGTGGAATAGATCTAAGTTTCAAAGAATCAACATCAAGAGAAATTCTATCCACGTTCCTAGCCAACTCATCAATCTTAAGCAATTTTTCTTCAATCAAAGCATTGAAACTCTTTTGCGAACTTATAAACTCCTTAATACTAGATTCAAAATCAGAGGGCATATTGTTATAATTTCCATAAGAATTGTTGTAGGAATTACCATAATTATTAGAGGAATTACTACGAAACGGCCTAGAATTAAAATTACCTCTATACACATTGTTACCAAAAATTTTCCTACCAACAAAATTCACATCCATAGATTCATTATTATTCTCAATCAAAGTAGACAAAGGCATATCATTAGGATCAGTACGGACACTCTTATTAGCAAACAATTTCATAAGTTCATCCATCTTTCCACTCAAAATATTAATCTCTTCAATTGCATGAACTTTTTTACTAGTAGATCTTTTAGTGTGCAATTGAGAATAATTAACCATAATATTGTCTAAGAGTTTGGTAGCTTCTCCTAAAGTGATTTCCATAAAAGTGCCTCCCGCGGCCGAATCTAAAAGATTTCTAGAAGCGAAATTCAATCCGGCATAAAAAATTTGTATAATCATCCATAAATTCAATCGGTGTGTAGGGCAATTACGTATCATTAATTTCATCCTCTCCCAAGATTGTGCAACATGCTCATGATCAAGTTTCTTAAAATTCATAATATCGTTTCTAAGAGGGATGATCTTACCGGGAGGAAAATACTTAGAGATAAAAGCATCTTTGCACTTATTCCGTGAATCAATACTATTTTTAGGCAAAGACGAAAACCAAGCTTTAGCACGATCTCTAAGCAAAAACGAAAATAGCTTAAGTTTAACAATATCATTATCCTCATATTTCTTCTTTTGCATATCACACAAATCAACAAAGTTGTTTAGATGGGTAGCGGCATCTTCAATAGGAAGGCAGGAAAACGGATCTTTCATGACAAGATTCAGCAAAGCAGTATTAATTTCACAAGATTCAGCATCGGTAAGAGGAGCAATTGGAGTGCTAATAAAATCATTATTGTTGGTATTGGAGAAGTCACACAATTTAGTATTATATTGAGCCATCGTGACAAGCAAGGAATCCAACACACAAGCAAACAAGCGAAGAAAAAGCGAACGGAAAGAGAGGGCGAAAGGAGAAGAGGGCGAATAAAACAGCAAGGGTGAAGTGGGGGAGAGGAAAACGAGAGGCAAATGGCAAATAATGTAATGCGAAGGATAAGAGTTGTGATGGGTACTTAGTATGTCTTGACTTGGCGTAGATCTCCCTGGCAACGGTGCCAGAAATCCTTCTTGCTACCTCTTGAGCATGCGTTGGTTTTCCCTTGAAGAGAAAAGGGTGATGCAGCAAAGCAGTGTAAGTATTTCCCTCAGTTTTTGAGAACCAAGGTATCAATCTTGTAGGAGACCACGCGCGAGTCACCTCGTACCTACACAAACAAATAAGAACCTCGCAACCAACGTGATAAAGGGGTTATCAATTCCTTCACGGCCACTTGCAAGAGTGAGATCTGATAGAGATAATGATAATAAGATAAATATTTTTGGTATTTTTATGATATAGATTGAAAGTAAAGATTTCAAAATAAAATAGATTGGAAACTTGTATGATGGAAAATAGATCCAGGGGCCATAGGTTTCACTAGTGGCTTCTCTCAAGATAGCATAAGTATTATGCTGGGTGAACAAATTACTGCCGAGTAGTTGATAGAAAAGCGAATAATTATGAGAATATCTAGGTATGATCATGTATATAGGCATCACGTCCGTGACAACTAGACCGACTCCTTCTTGCATCTACTACTATTACTCCACACATTGACCGCTATCCAGCATGCATCTAGAGTATTAAGCTCATAAGAACAGAGTAACGCCTTAAGCAAGATGACATGATGTAGAGGGATAAACTCATGCAATACGATATAAACCCCATCTTTTTATCCTCGATGGCAACAATACAATACGTGTCATTTCCCTTTTTGTCACTGGGATTGAGCACCGCAGGATTGAACCCAAAGCTAAGCACTTATCCCATTGCAAGAAAGATCAATCTAGTAGGCCAAATCAAACTGATAATTCGAAGAGACTTGCAAAGATAACCAATCATACATAAAAGAATTCAGAGAAGATTCAAATATTGTTCATAGATAGACTTGATCATAAACCCACAATTCATCGGATCTCGACAAACACACCGCAAAAGAAGATTACATCGAATAGATCTCCAATAGAATCGAGGAGAACTTTGTATTGAGATCCAAAGAGATAGAAGAAGCCATCTAGGTACTAGCTATGGACCCGAAGGTCTGAGGTAAACTACTCACTCATCATTGGAGGGGCCATGGAGTTGATGTAGAGGCCCTCCATGATCAATGCCCCCTCCGGCAGAGCTCCGGAAAAGGCCCCATGATGGGATCTCTTGGGTACAGAAGGTTGCGGCGGTGGAAATAGGGTTGCGTGGTGCTCTTGGATGTTTTCGGGGTATGTTAACATATATAGGAGGAAGAAGTAGGTCGGTAGAGCCACGAGGGGCCCACGAGGGGGGAGGGCGCACCCAGGGGGTAGGCGCGCCCCCTGCCTCGTGGCCGCCTCGTTGATTGCTTGATGTCCACTCCAAGTCCTCCGGATCACGTTTGTTCCAAAAATCACGTTCCCGAAGGATTCATTCCGTTTCGACTCCATTTGATATTCCTTTTTTTGCGAAACACTGAAATAGGCAAAAAACAGCAATTTGGGTTGGGCCTCCAGTTAATCAGTTAGTCCCAAAAATAATATAAAAGTGTAAAATAAATCCCATTAACATCCAAAACAGATAATATAATAGCATGGAACAATAAAAAATTATAGATACGTTGGAGACGTATGAGTAGCTAATGCTGCCAGGGAAACTGAGGCCCTGTTCGGCAAGCTTCTCCTGGTACTCTACTTCCGGTCATTTCCCCTTTTTCTTGTATATATCGCTTCTCCATACACCATGGCGATTTAAAGCTTCTATCTTTTTGTCATTTTCTTACCCTTTCGCTTGCAGTCCTCCAGGCCGAAGATCCGGAACTGCTGGAAGAAGTGCCAACATAGGGAGAGCTACCGCGGACGAGGCTGCCAAGATCGCCATTATGGAGGGACGGGGCCCCGCTGCCGGGCATGCTCTGGAATCCTTGGCGGTGGCTAGACATGCTTTTGAGAATGCCCCAGAGGTGGGAGTGGTGATCGAGGGGAAGATTCTTCTCCAAACCTTGGATCCCATTTGAAAGGATCGATATAGTTGACTAGAGGGGGAGGGTGAATAGGCAACTAACAATTTTTAGCTTTTCTTTACCAATTTAAACTTTGCATCAAAGTAGGATGTCTAGAAATGCAACTAGGTGAGCAACCTATATGATGCAACAACAACAAGAACGCAAGCAAGCAAGGGATATCACACAAATAAGCTTGCACAAGTAAAGGGACGAGATAACCAAGAGTGGAGCCGGTGAAGACGAGGATGTGTTACCGAAGTTCCTTCCTTTTGAGGGGAAGTACGTCTCCCTTGGAGTGGTGTGGAGGCACAATGCTCCCCAAGAAGCCACTAGGGCCACCGTATTCTCCTCACGCCCTCACACAATGCGAGATGCCGTGATTCCACTATTGATGCCCTTGAAGGCGGCAACCGGACCTTCACAAACAAGGTTGGGGATCTCTCCACAGCTTAATTGGAGGCTCCCAACGAAACCACGGAGCTTCACTACAATCGAATATGGCTTCGATGTGACCTCAACCGTTTAGGGTGCTCAAACACCCAAGAGTAACAAGATCTGCAAGGGATTAGTGGGGGGAATCAAATTTCTCGTGGTGGAAGTGTAGATCTGGGCTGTCTCAACCAATCCCTAGAAAATCAACAAGTTTGATTGGCTAGGGAGAGAGGTCGGGCGAAAATGAGCTTGTGGATCAACAATGGAGTTTGGGGGAAAAGGGGTAAGTCTTCTTGGAGAAGAAGACCCATTTATATAGTGGGGGGGGGACACATCCAACCGTTATGCAGCCCGCAGCCCGCAACTGGGCAGTAGTACCGTAGATGGAGCGGTAGTACCGCTGCCATAGTGGTACTGCTGCTGTGGCAAGCAGGCATAGGTCAACCAGGGCTGAGAAAGAAGAAGTACGCACACACGAACGGTACTACCGCCTTGTGGGCGGTACTACCGCTAGTGAGCGGTACTGCTGGTCCCTACAGCCGCTGGAAAAAAAGAGGAGGGCAACGAGTTTTGCGGCAGTTGGAGCGAACGTAGGAGCGGTACTACTGCTTAAACAAGCGGTACTGCCGCGCCCTACTACCGTCCCTACTACCGCCCCCCTGTGTGGTCTTTTACGAAAAACTGACATGAAAAACTCAAGACCACAGCAGGGGCGGTAGTACCAGCGGTACTACCGCCGATCGGCAATACTACCGCCCTGGCCGCGGTACTACCGCGTAGCACAAGGCACCCCTTGTTTTACACAACACGGAAACACCAACAGGCAGGAAGACAACGAGGGTGCAAGGAAAATGTGTATGTGATGATTCCACCCATACTCTTCCGAAACGGATCCCCTCTTTATAGTACGGTTATCCCTACGACTCAATTCCACCGAAAAGAAACGAAGGAAAATAACCCGTCTAAAGTGAAGTCCTCGAGGGGAACAATCGCAAAGTGCCATTATAATAGATCACCTGAAACACTTAGTGCACATGATTAGTCCGCAAACATATTATCATCAATCACCAAAACTACTTGAGGGATAAATATGTCCTTACAATCTCCCCCTTTTTGGTGGATTGATGACAACACAGGATTTGCACAAAAAGTGACTGAAAATAAGCAAACCCCCTTCTAACAAAATATAGACGGGCTCCCCCTAGAGGTGTGCACCAAGGAATTAGCATGAAAGGCTATGTGCACATCTTTGGGATCAAACTCCCCCTATATTTTGTAGGCACGCAACATCCTTGCATAAGAAAATAACAACAAATACAACTAAGCAAGGACGAGCATGAGGGCAATAATATAAATGCTGAAGATGAAGCATGTCACAATATAATAGGGTACTTGATACTAAAGTAGATAGGATAGGGTAGTTCACATATGTCTTACACCATATGGTCTTGCTCACAGCCGAAAGAAAGCGAACGAAAACGAACGAACACAACGAACACGAGAACACGAACACGAGGCACGAGAACACGAACACGAGACACGAGAACACGAACACGCCAACACAGGACCTAAGGCAAATCCCTAACTCCCCCCTTTGGCAGCAAGACACCAAAAGGGACGACACGACCCACGATGGTAGTAGGTCTCCATGGCATCACCAGTCATGCTCCTCCTCCTCCTCCTCCTTAGAGACCTCTGCAGTACGGGGAGATGCACGAACTCCGATGTCCTCCTCAGTGTCAGACCACGGGCAATGCACTCTAATCCAAGATTCCTCATCAGTGATCCGCTCCTCAGAGCCATCAGCAACCTCAAGGCCAACCTATCTCATAATGGCCCTGTCACGATGACGAGCCATCTTGGCCTCCTTGTGAGCCTTGTAGTGGCCATTGGCCTAGAAGCAGAACATACGCTTCATCTTATCCTTGAGTTTCTTCGCCCAAGAGGGCTCCTCAGATGGGGGCACATACTCCGGCCCATCACCATCCTCCTCCTCATCATCAGATAGGACAGTCTCCTGCACAGGAGGTGCCGGAGTAGACGAACTCCACTTCTCCTTCTAACGCAGCTTGAGAGTGTCATGAGACACCATGTTGTTTGTGACAAGCTCCTCATTTGGAAACTTGGCTGCCCAAGTGTCCTCGATAAGCTGCATAAGATAGGGCCCATAGATGATGCACTTGCGCTCCATGACAGTAGAGCGAAGTTGAGACCACATCACTTGTGACACATCCAGCAACTGCTGAGAGCCCTGATGTTCTTGACAGAACAGAAGCATGCCACAAGGTAAGAGTGCACCTGATCCAAGTTGCCAATCCGAGGGAATAGGGAGTTCCGGAAGATCCGATGCATGATGTCTAGAAAGGGCCAGAGCTCATAAGTAACCTTTCCAGTCTCAGAACCTTCCTGGTAGAATAGGGCCAAAGCTTTTCCTTGTGAGTAGCGGCAATCTCCTTATGAGGGTGAAACCCAAGTGGGGTATGGGCACCCTCATCATTGTACATCAAGCTGACCATGAAATCTTTCCATGGTGTGGACAAATGACGACCATTGGTCATCCAAGACAAAGTATGGGCCGGATCATGCCCAAAGTGAACGGTGGCAAAGAACTGGGCCACGAGCTCGGGATCAAAGTCTTTGTTGAAGGTGATGATCCTCTTGATGTCCAACTCCTCACACCTCTGCAGAGCATTCCCAAAGTATGGCAGGTCCTTCTCCATGTGTGTGAGATCGATAGACTTGACCTTCATAAACAAGTTCTTCTTTTTCTTCAAGACATCGTGGTAGATTGACTGTTGAAACCTGTTCCAAAATGGACGCCTCTGAAGAGCAGGCTCTTGAACCACATGATAGGGATTGTGCTTCCTCTTGGTGCAAAACTCCATGGCAGACATCAGATTAGCAGGCTTGCGTCCAGCGGATATCTTCGATGTTGGAACCTTGGCCTTGCGCTTTGGCGGCTCAGAAGAGACACCCTCACCACCGCCAGCAGCAGACTCTGGAGCATCTGACGAGCGAAAGCACTTGGAACCTGTTGCACGGTCTGGATTCCTGCGACGAGCCTGATGCCCGGAGCTACTACCACCTAAAAGCACACGCACACAAAGGCCACAAAAGCAAGAGAGCATAAGCCAGGGAAAGACGACGGCCAAAAAGAGAATTAGGTATAGAAACAGGAGCAATGGCATCTCAGGGCGGTAGTAACGTGCACCAAAGTGGTAGTACCGCTGGTAAGCGGTAGTACCGCTAGGGTACAGCGGTAGTACCGCTAGAGCGGTTGTCAGCGGGCTGACACCTACCGCGGCAAGATCCGGTACTACCGGAGATGCACAAGATCATACTTCTACACCTAATCGACAAACACCCTAGTCTAGCAGTCTCCCAAGTCCTTACTAAGCCTTGATTCAACAACTAAATTGAGGGATGTGTAGGATCGAAAGTATGTCTAGAGGGGGGGTGATTAGACTACTTGACTAAATAAAAACTTAACCTTTTCCCAATTTTAGTTCTTGGCAGATTTTAGCTAATTTAGGACAAGTCAAGCAATCATCACATAATTCAAGCAAGCATGCAAAGAGTATATTGGCAGCGGAAAGTAAAGCATGCAACTTGCAAGAATGTAAAGGGAAGGGTTTGGAGAATTCAAACGCAATTGGAGACACGGATGTTTTTCCCGTGGTTCGGATAGGTGGTGCTATCCTACATCCACGTTGATGGAGACTTCAACCAACGAAGGGTAACGGTTGCGCGAGTCCACACAGGGCTCCACCCAAGGGTAACGGTTGCGCGAGTGCACACAGGGCTCCACCCACGAAGGGTCCACGAAGAAGCAACCACCCACAAAGGGTCCACGAAGAAGCAACCTTGTCTATCCCACCATGGCCATCGCCCACACAGGACTTGCCTCACTAGCGGTAGATCTTCACGAAGTAGGCGATCTCCTTGCCCTTACAAACTCCTTGGTTCAACTCCACAATCTTGTCGGAGGCTCCCAAGTGACACCTAGCCAATCTAGGAGACACCACTCTCCAAGAAGTAACAAATGGTGTGTAGGTAATGAACTCCTTGCTCTTGTGCTTCAAATGATAGTCCCCCCAACACTCAACTCTCTCTCATAGGATTTGGATTTGGTGGAAAGAAGGTTTGAGTGGAAAGCAACTTGGGAAGGCTAGAGATCAAGATTCATATGGTAGGAATGGAATATCTTGGTCTCAACACATGAGTAGGTGGTTCTCTCTCAGAACATATGAGTTGGAATGGTGTGTGTGTTCTGATGGCTCTCTCATCGAATGAGGAGGAGGTGGAGGGGTATATATAGCCTCCACAAAAAATCCAACCGTTACACAGTTTTCCAATCTCGGTGGGACCGAATCAATAAGCTCGGTCGGACCGAAAATGTAAACCTAGTGACCGTTAGTGATTTTCGGTGGGACTGACATGCAACTCGGTAGGACCGATATGGTTAGGGTTTGGGCATAACGTAATCTCGGTGAGACCGATTACACAAACTCGGTGAGACCGAAGTTGGTAATTAGCTAACCAGAGAGTTGGTCAGGCAAACTCGGTGGGACCGATTTGCTCTTTCGGTGAGACCGAGTGGAACTCGGTGAGAACCGAAAAGTTACAAAGGGGAAACACTGAGTTTACATTGCAATCTCGGTGGGACCGATTCGCTCTTTCGGTGAGACCGAAAAGTTACGAAAGGGAAATAGAGAGTTTGCAATCCCATCTCGGTGAGACCGAGATCCTTATCGGTAGAACCGAATTGCTAGGGTTTGGCAGTGGCTAATGACAAGTGAAACTCGGTGGCGCCGGATAGGAAGAATCGGCAGGACCGAGTTTGGCTTAGGGTTTAGGTCATATGTTGATATGGGAAAGTAGTTGTGGGTTTTGGAGCATATCACTAAGCACATGAAGCAAGAGGCTCATTAAGCAACACCTCATCCCTCCTTGATAGTATTGGCTTTTCCTAAAGACTCAATGTGATCTTGGATCACTAAAATATAAAATGAAGAGTCTTGAGCTTTTGAGCTTGAGCCAATCCTTTTTCCTTAACATTTTGAGGGTTCCACTTTCACATCCATGCCATGCCAATCATTGAGATTTCCTGAAATAATCATCTTGGAATAGTATTAGCTCAATGAGCTATATGTTGTTATGAATTACCAAAACCACCTAGGGATAGTTGCACTTTCAATCTCCCGCTTTTTGGTAATTGATGACAACATATAGATCAAAGCTTCGACAAATGATAATAAGCATGAAATATATCGCCGCTTTGAGAAGTATGTGACAAGTAAGAGCTCCCCCTAAATTTGTGCATATTTAAAATTTGCTTTGGACTGCAAATGCACAAGGAGTTAGAGTCATGGGTTACTCTTCCATGTCACATACATCTTGGTGGAGCGCTAAAAATGATAAGAATGAAATACATGCACTCATCACCAAGAATAATGAATGATCACATAAGATAGATAGGATAATAGCATTAAGCAAGCATTAAGTGTAGCTTATGATCAAACACATGATCATCAATGTCTCACAAATAAAGACGTAGTATCTCAAGCACTCAAAAGCAAACAAGTTTGAAAAACCACCAAATAAAGCAAGAGAGAAAAGCAACACTCTCTCTCTCGAAGCCTATGATCTATACATCTTCTCCCCCTTTGGCAACAAGTTACCAAAAAGTTCCTAGAAAATGCATAGCACTAGATCGACGCTCAGGCTTGATCTTCAGGTGGTGGTGGAGTCCGGATCACTCCAAGGACAAAGGCTTCGGTAGATGCTGAAGTAGACGCTGGAGTTGGAGCTGAAGTAGATGCTGGAGCTGGTGGAACTGAGGCTGTGGCTGGTGCTGAGGTGGTGGCTCTTGTGTCAGCAACTGGCACGGCAGACGACCTCGGACCTGTTGGCACTCTGGCAAAGGCATGAGTAGTAGTCCTGCCTCTCCTCTCCTGCATGTCCTCCTGGAGCTGCTCCACTGCAGACTGAACTTCCGTTACTTTGACATCCAAGTCATAGAACTTCTGTTCCATGATTCTCTCTAGGCTCTGCTGATTCTGAGTGAGGGTGGCCAGACTTTGCTCAATCCTCAGCGTGGATGCAATCAAGTAACCAAGCTGCTCTTGTTTAGTCTTCAAGAAATACTCAGATGCCTCCTCTTGAGTTGGCATCTTGGCAGCTTTCTCCTTCCTCGCCTTCTCCTTCTTTGCATAAGCTTGTGCAGACGATGGCTCGTTCTCAGTCATCACAACTTCATTGTTCTCAAAATCTGGACGGATGGGCAAATGTTCCTTGTCCAATAAATATATGCCTGTGCCCATCTTGGAGTTGATGAGCTCCTGAATCTGAGGGGCATATCCGCAACTCCTCTTCTGATCTGCTGCAGTCCTTTTGATAGTTTCCACTATGAGGCTCATCACCTTGAACTTCTGAGGCACATCAAACACATGTAGCAAGTTGATAGCATGGCCTCTGATCATCTTGTGATCACCTGAATTGGGCAATAAGGTGTGCCTCAAGATCCAATTGATAGTCGGGAGCCCTGACAGAAGGTAATGTACTGAGCCAAACTCGAAGGTATCAAGTGCTTCATTTGGGATCTCCTTGTACATATTTGACATTGAGTTGTGGTCCATTTTCTTCTTGGCATAGATATCCAAGTCGTCATCTTGCTCCTCTGGGGCATTTATGATCTGTGCCCACTCAGCAACTGTGGATTGGTACCTTGTACCCTCAGACATCCATGTGATCCTCCCATCTGGATAAAAGTGAGCTGTGGAGTAGAACTGCATGATAAGTTCCTCGTTCCACTTTGTGAGCTTCTGCCCAACAAAGTCAGCTACTCCACAAGCTATGAATCTGTCTTGCACTCCAGGATAGTGCTCCTCATTGTCCTTGATGTATGTCCAATCAACCCATCGCATATCACAGACAATGGGCTTCTTATCTAGCAGCACTGTCTCATAAAAATCCTGCTGCTCTTTGGTGTGAAACCTGTAGTCAACTGCTGTCCTTCTCCTTGAAGCATACGGGTCTGCTTCTCTCCACTTCCTCAGCCCTGAATCTCTCCTGAGCTTCATGTCCTCATCCATGGGATGAGCATCGTTGTGGTCTGGGATCTTGGTCTTGAGCTTCCTTAGGACATTCTCTTCCTCTTCTTCAACAACAGTCTCAGACACTGGGGCCTTGTTCTTCTCAGCTGCAGGAATGCTCCTTGTATTCCTCTTTGGTGCAGACTTGGTCTTGGAGGCAGCTTTGGGCTTAGATGCAGTAGCCCCTGATCTTATGGCATCACCCATCAGCTTGGGTGCCTTGGGTGCTGGTGCAGCTACCTCTTCTTCTTCTTCCTCTTCCATGATGGAAGCTTTGCCAAGCACTCTAGCCACAGTCTTCTTCACCCTTTCCTTTCTTTTCTTGCTCTCAGCTGCAACTAGCTCTATGGGCTTCTCAGTTGACATTCTGGCCTTTGACATTGGCTGCCTGCCTGCTGGCCTTTTGATTTTCAGGCCTGGCTTAGTGCCTTGAGCTGGCTCAACTCTCTTGGAAGTGGCCTCTTCCTCTGCCACATAGTCTTCATCTTCGGAATATGAAGTCCTCTTCTTCCTCTGTCTTGTGGCAGCCTTTGGCAAGTTGCTAGGGGTGCTCCTGCTGCCTTCATTAGAAGAGCTGGAGGGACTAGTGCCCTCACTCATCACCACTTGCTGTTCTGACACATTCTGGCTATCACTCTGGTCTGACATGCTGCAAACTCTGACTGCTGACCCTGTGAACAGATTATAGATGAGGTAGAAAGGATGAGCATCACAAAATGCAGAGATTTTTGCAAAAAGAATGATCCAAAAACTTAGTTTTAGTTTCCCACTGAAATCATCTCGGATCTACCGATTTTCAAACTCGGTGATACCGAAGCAGTTTTGGAACCTAAACTAGTGAACTCAGTAGGACCGAGTCACAGTTCGGTGGCACCGAGACTGCTAGGGTTTCACAGAGTTCCAAAATCGGTCACACCGATAAGTAATTCTTGGTCAGACCGAGTCTCACTTGTGCAATAGCATAAGCCAAATCGGTGGGACCGAGTTTTTCAACTCGGTGGGTCCGAGATGGTTTCGGCGGAAACCTAAACCTAGAATTTTCGAATCAAAGCTAATCTACGGGCGTTTTGACTGGATAGGAGTGTTTCAGTCGTGGCAAGAATCATGAAGAACACAATGTGCTAGGAATCAGATTGGAGAATAGCACAAAGATCAAGTCCATACCCTAGTTCAGCGGGGACTTGCTACGGCGGCAACGGCGGGGCAGAATTCCTGTTGACGGTGACGGAGACCAGCGACTGGAGGCGGCTGGCGGCGAGAAGACGATCCGGAGACCACGAGGGCAGAGTAGGCTATCGCGCGGGCGAAGGGGTTCAGAGAAATTTCCAAAATTTTGCCCGTGACTATATATAGCCCGACCCTGTCGGTGTGACCGAGTGGAACAACTCGGTGGCACCGAGATTCATAACTGCGTGCAGTTACTGAAACTCGGTGTGACCGAAATGTTCAAATCGGTTGCACCGAGATCGAAAACCTAGATCAACTTAATGATCTCGGTAGGACCAAAAGTGGAGTATCGGTCAGACCGAGAATCATAAAGAGGTTTTGGAAGTTGAAGTGTATGACGAATCGGGGACACCGAGCGCTCCTCACACAGAGTGGTTCGAATCTGACTTGATCAAATTTTGTGATGCAGCATGAATAGAGTTTGAGACGAGAAAAGCATAGATAGCTAGAGGAGGTTCTTAGGCATTCTTGTCCATCCACTTGGCAAAAGAAGATAAAACCAAACAATCAAAACAACAAGTGGATGTCCTCGAATGAGTAAAATATGCAACCAGCATGCTCACACAATAAGATGGCAAATGAAATATGTGACAAGGCATGCACAACCAATTCTAGCAACTATCAAGCAATTTGCGATGACTAGGTCATCTATATATGAGTATATTGACTTAGGAGTCAAGTGAGAACACTTGATCATAGGTCATACTCATCGTTTAAGCTCAAGTGGGGTTACCACTTTTACATAAAGCATTGTTTTGTTCACATCTTTAGAGTTGCTTTAGCTCAAGTCTTAGAGTAAAGCTCCCCCTAGATGTGATATCCCCCCTAAGAGGGATGAACTAACCTTGGGTTTTGTCGATGATGACTTCATGTAGACGTTGAAGATGTGGATGCTCAATGTTGATGTAGATCACTTGGAGCTATCCATTTGAGTGAATTGCACTTTCAATACCTACATGGGTTAGTCCCACAAGGAACAAACAAGGATATCCATAGACATAGAGTGATGCACACACAAGATGATGTCCATGAAAACTTTTAGGTTACCTTGTCCCTTGTCTTACCAACAAGAGGGTTTGTGACTCCTTGAACTAGTGCAAGATGTGGAAGTTGATTGCACTTGTTCTTGCCAAAATGATGAGAGTGAAGTATGTTGGCGGAGTCACCCTCAAGAACTCTCTAGTTCTTCTTCTTTTGGATCCACATCATCTTGATGGGAATCCTTGGAGTTGTAGTCGTACTTGATGAAGTGGAACTTGAAGTAGTCTTGGGAATCCACTTGACTAAGGTCTTAGGAGCTTCTTCAAATGCATCAATTTCCTCTTGAAGCTTGTCCTTGCCTTTTTGCTTGTAGTCTTGTGGTCGAAGATCATCTTGAGCTTGTGTCCCCTTGAAAGAAGCATCATGCTTCTCTTGTTGAGGGACAAACTTTGTCTTGGGGTATTGATCTTCTTCCCACTCAACTCCATTGGCATTGAACTTTCGTTCAAAACCAACACCTTGATTCTTCCGGTGCATTCCTTGCTTGCGCACAATTTCCTCGAATTGCTTACTCCCGGCAAGGCTTTTGTACACTCCTTTCTCTATGATTCCCTTCAATAAGCTATTTTCTTGCTCAAGTGTAACTTGGCTAAGAGAATCATTAGTGGAATCAAGAGAACTACTAGAAGCAACAATATTGGATTTAGCATGATCATTGTTACTGCTAGAGGAAGAATCTTTCTTGTTACTAGACTTGACTTGAGGCATGTAAGTAGATAAGAGTAAACGCTTGGCAATGTAAGAAGAACTTTTCTTGCGGAGATCATCATTGATTGCCTTTAAGAACTCATGCTCTTGCTCAAGATTGAGCTTTTCAAAGCGTAATTTCTCATGAGCTCTTAAAAGTTCTCGATGATCTTTGAAGATAGTGTCATGAGCTAACTTAAGAGTTTTTAGTTATTTAGTTAGAGCCTCAATCTTCTCCTTATCATTGTCATTCATTTTATCTTGATTAGCATGATTAATTGGTCTTTCATCATAGTATTCATCACTAGAGTTGTCAACAAGCAAATCATCACCTAACAAGTCATCTTCATCACTATTGAAATCAACGTACTCGGGGTGTGTTACCTTAGGACCTTTGGCCATGAAGCATCTTACAATTCCTTCATTTGGTGAGTCAAATATGTCGTAGGAGTTGGTTGACACCAGTGCTAGACCGGCAACACCTTCATCTTGAGTATCTTCGGAGTCGGAGTGATAACTTCTCTCGGAGTGGCTGTCGGAGTCGGAGCCGGATACCCATTCACCAACATGAGCTTGATGCCTTCTTCTTGTGTAGCTCCTTGATGATTTTTCCTTCCTTTCCGAATCCTTGCTTCTCCGTGAGTATCTTCGTTCATAACGATCATCTCTACTCCTTCTCTCTCTTGGTGGTGATTCTTTGCTTCTTCTTCTTGGAGAATCTTCTCTTCTCTTGTAGGGAGCCGTACACTCATTGGAATAGTGTCCGGGTCTTCCACAACTGTAGCAGTTTCGCTCTCGACTAGAAGATCTTTTGTCATTGTAGGACCTTGACTTGAAGCTTCTATCTTTGCTTCTACTCTTGTAGAACTTGTTGAAGTTCTTCACCATTAAGCTCAATTCTTCATTGAAGTCTTGTTTCTCACTTGATGATGTAGGGGCTTCACATGAGGCTTTATAGGCACCACTTGATTTGTTGTGAAGTTCCTCTTTATCCTTAAGTGACATCTCATGAGCAACAATTCTTCCAATCACCTCCGTTGGCTTGAGATCTTTGTAATTTGGCATCATTTGGATCAATGTGCACACGGTATCATATTTTCCATCCAAGGCTCTTAGAATCTTCTTGATGATGAATCTATCGGTCATCTCTTCACTTCCTAAGCCGGCAATCTCATTTGTGATGAGAGCAAGCCTAGAGTACATTTCAGCGACACCTTCACCATCCTTCATCTTGAACTTGTCAAGTTGGCTTTGAAGCACATCCAACTTGGATTCCTTGACGGAGTCGGTACCTTCGTGCATATCAATCAAAGTGTCCCAAATTTCCTTCGCATTCTCAAGACGGCTGATTTTTTTGAATTCTTCGGGGCACAATCCGTTGAAGAGAATATCACAAGCTTGAGCATTGTATTGCAACATCTTCAACTCATCCGCGGTAGCTTCACGGTTTGGTTCTCTCCCATCAAAGAAGTCACCTTGCAAGCCAACACACACAATAGCCCAAACGGCGGGGTTATGTCCAAGAATATGCATTTTCATTTTATGCTTCCAACTAGCAAAATTAGTACCATCAAAGTAAGGACCTCTACGGTGATAATTTCCCTCGCTAGACGCCATACTCTCCTAGGTTGTGAAACCAAGGCTATGACCACCAAGAGCTATGGAGATCAAAGCAAATGGAGACCAAAGCTCTGATACCACTTGTAGGATCGAAAGTATGTCTAGAGGGGGGGGGTGATTAGACTACTTGACTAAATAAAAACTTAACCTTTTCCCAATTTTAGTTCTTGGCAGATTTTAGCTAATTTAGGACAAGTCAAGCAATCATCACATAATTCAAGCAAGCATGCAAAGAGTATATTGGCAGCGGAAAGTAAAGCATGCAACTTGCAAGAATGTAAAGGAAGGGGTTTGGAGAATTCAAACGCAATTGGAGACACGGATGTTTTTCCCGTGGTTCGGATAGGTGGTGCTATCCTACATCCACGTTGATGGAGACTTCAACCCACGAAGGGTAACGGTTACGCGAGTCCACACAGGGCTCCACCCAAGGGTAACGGTTGCGCGAGTGCACACAGGGCTCCACCCACGAAGGGTCCACGAAGAAGCAACCACCCACAAAGGGTCCACGAAGAAGCAACCTTGTCTATCCCACCATGGCCATCGCCCACGAAGGACTTGCCTCACTAGCGGTAGATCTTCACGAAGTAGGCGATCTCCTTGCCCTTACAAACTCCTTGGTTCAACTCCACAATCTTGTCGGAGGCTCCCAAGTGACACCTAGCCAATCTAGGAGACACCACTCTTCAAGAAGTAACAAATGGTGTGTAGGTAATGAACTCCTTGCTCTTGTGCTTCAAATGATAGTCTCCCCAACACTCAACTCTCTCTCATAGGATTTGGATTTTGTGGAAAGAAGATTTGAGTGGAAAGCAACTTGGGGAAGGCTAGAGATCAAGATTCATATGGTAGGAATGGAATATCTTGGTCTCAACACATGAGTAGGTGGTTCTCTCTCAGAACATATGTGTGGGAATTGTGTATGTGTTCTAATGGCTCTCTCTGCGAATGAAGAGGAGGTGGAGGGATATATATAGCCTCCACACAAAATCCAACCGTTACACACAGTTTTCCAATCTCGGTGGGACCGAATCAACAAGCTCGGTCGGACCGAAAAGGTAAACCTAGTGACCGTTAGAGATTTTCGGTGGGACTGACATGCAACTCGGTAGGACCGATATGGTTAGGGTTTGGGCATAACGTAATCTTGGTGAGACCGATTACACAAACTCGGTGATACCGATTTTGGTAATTAGCTAACCAGAGAGTTGGTCAGGCAAACTCGGTGGGACCGATTTGCTCTTTCGGTGAGACTCGTGAGACCGAAAAGTTACAAAGGGAAACACTGAGTTTACATTGCAATCTCGGTGGGACCGATTCGCTCTTTCGGTGGGACCGAAAAGTTACGAAAGGAAACAGAAAGAGTTTGCAATCCCATCTCGGTGAGACCGAGATCCTTATCGGTAGAACCGAATTGCTAGGGTTTGGCAGTGGCTAATGACAAGTGAAACTCGGTGGCGCCGGATAGGAAGAATCGGCAGGACCGAGTTTGGCTTAGGGTTTAGGTCATATGTGGATATGGCAAAGTAGTTGAGGGTTTTGGAGCATATCACTAAGCACATGAAGCAAGAGGCTCATTAAGCAACACCTCATCCCTCCATGATAGTATTGGCTTTTCCTAAAGACTCAATGTGATCTTGGATCACTAAAATATAAAATGAAGAGTCTTGAGCTTTTGAGCTTGAGCCAATCCTTTTTACTTAGCATTTTGAGGGTTCCACTTTCACATCCATGCCATGCCAATCATTGAGCTTTCCTGAAATAATCATCTTGGAATAGTATTAGCTCAATGAGCTATATGTTGTTATGAATTACCAAAACCACCTAGGGATAGTTGCGCTTTCAGGATGCAACGAGTATAGCCCTAAAACCTAGATCCAAGAAGGAGAACCAAGGGAGAGAAGAACGGGGGCAATACCGGCATCCATGGCACGAGGAGAGGGTGGGGAAAGATTCCACCGGACAAAAACAAGGGAGCCGACCTGAATCCGGCGGCCCGGCGGCGAGCCTCCGGTGCTTGGGGAGTCGCCTGAGAGAGGAGAGGACGAGGGGATGGGGCAAACTGAACGGGTATGGAGGAGTAGAAACTCCCCCTACCCGATACATACCCCACTCGCCCAGCCCCAAGCGGTAGTACCGCGCAAGGCACGGTAGTACCGCCCTAGTGCAGATCTGGAGCACGAAACACCCAGTTAACCACTCCACGGTAGTACCGTGTCGGTCGGGCGGCAGTACCGCTCTGCTGCCGCAGTAGTACCGCTCTGCTGCCGTGGTAGTACCGCTCAGGCATCCCAAAGCAGGAACAAGGGGAAAAGATGGCTTACGCCTGACTAGCAAAAAAACAGAAGGACCACACAAGACACGACAAGCCAAACTCGAACATGACCAAACCAAAACACAACCACTTAAAAGAGAGAAGCACAAGCAACAAGAAACAACACACAGACAAACTCTTGAGAAGAGAGAGCGGTGGCCGAGGCCACCTATGTTTGAGCAAATGGTATGGCGCCGTGAAGAATTATCCTTGGGCCCATGACCAAAACTCGTCTTTGAAGCACAAGAACTATCAAAAATGGATAATGTGAGAGACTCGATCAATTTATGCATAATGGGGGGAGGAAGAGTTCATTGAGAGAACAACACTCCCCCTATGTCCACGCCTACATCTAAACTAGACATCAAGATGAGTGTGGTGGGGTGTGCAAGGGTTCTAGTCACATTGCTCGAATCAATGATATTTAGCTCATGCCTTAACTCGCGAAATCTTGCTTCATCCAAGGGCTTCGTGAAAATATCTGCAAGGTTATCATGAGTGTTGACATAGTTGAGCTCAATCTCCCCTCGCCTAATATGATCCCGGATGAAATGATACCGAATCTCAATATGCTTCGTCTTGAAGTGTTGCACCGGGTTGAGAGAAATCTTGATGGCACTTTCATTGTCACACCAAAGAGGCACTTTGTCACAAATGACACCGTAATCCTTTAAAGTTTGCCTCATCCATAAGAGTTGTGCACAACAACTACCGGCCACCACATACTCCGCTTCGGTGGATGAGAGAGACACACAACTTTGCTTTTTGGAAGACCATCTCACCAAAGAGCAACCAAGAAATTGGCACCCTCTGAAAGTGGACTTCCTATCCACTTTGTCTCCACCCAATTGTAGTCTGAATATCCTACAAGCTTGAAGTTTGCTCCTCTTGGGTACCATAAGCTAAAGTTTGGGGTATGAGCCAAATATCGAAAGATTCGCTTGACCGCCACAAAGTGGCTTTCCTTAGGTGCGGCTTGAAACCGTGCACAAATTCCCACACTCAACATGATATCCGGTCTAGATGCACAAAGGTAAAGCAAGGAGCCAATCATGGAGCGATATACCTTTTGATCCACCGCTTTACCATTGGGATCAATGTCAAGTTGGCACTTGGTGGGCATTGGAGTGGAAGCCGTCTTGACATCACTTAACTTGAATCTCTTTAGCATGTCTTGAGTGTATTTGGCTTGGTTGATGAAGGTTCCTTCTCTTCTTTGTTTGACTTCGAATCCAAGGAAGAACTTCAACTCTCCCATCGAAGACATCTTGAACTTAGAGGTCATGAGAGCGGTAAATTCCTCATTGAAAGCTTTGTTAGGGGAACCAAAGATAATATCATCAACATATAGTTGGCACACAAACAACTCCCCTTTGACCTTCTTATTAAAAAGAGTGGGGTCGATCATCCCAACTTCAAATCCATGATCTTGTAACAACTCGTTAAGGTGGTCATACCACGCACGTGGCGCTTTTTTAAGGCCATAGAGTGCCTTATCAAGTTGATACACATGATTAGGAAAGTAGGGATCCTCGAACCCGGGGGGTTGCTTGACATATACCAACTCATTAATAGGACCATTAAGAAAAGCACTTTTCACATCCATTTGTTGCAACTTAAAGTTGTGATGAGAAGCATATGTAATCAACAAACGAATGGATTCAAGGCGTGCAACGGGAGCAAAGGTTTCACCGTAGTTGATACCCTCGACTTGGGAGTAGCCTTGTGCCACAAATCTTGCCTTGTTGCGAATGATGGTCCCATGAGCATCTGCTTGTTCTTGAATATCCACTTGGTTCCAATGACACTGTGGTTCCCCGTTGGCCTTGGCACCAATCTCCACACCTTTTTGTACTTGAAGTTGTTGAGTTCTTCATGCATGGCATTTAGCCAACCCAGATCTTCGAGCGCCTCATATACCTTTTGGGGTTCAACACAAGAGACAAACGCGTGATGTTCGTAATAGTTTGCCAATTGTCTACGAGTGCTTACCCCCTTTTGAATGCTTCCAAGCACATTCTTCATGAGATGACCCTTGGTGGAGAGCCTGGATGCAATCTTGGCGGCACGACGCTCCAATTCCTCCTCGAGGGTGAGTCGAGGAGCGGTCACATGATCATCTTGAGTGCCGTCTTGAGCTTGTTCTTGATCTGGAGGTAGCTCTTGATCTTGAACTTGCTTGGAGGAGAGAACTTGACCTTGGGCATCACTTGGTGATTCAACACTGTCTTGAGATTGATCTTGCCCTTGGTCTTGTTCATGAGGTTGAGGGCCTTCACTTTGTTCTTCGGAAGCATGTGGACCTTGGGTTGGTGATGGCTCCACTTGAGTGGAGCACTGTCCTTCTCCTTCGGCCACAAGGGGTTCCTCAATGGGTAGGATAAAACCAACTCCCATTCTTCTTATGGCTTGAGGAGGAATTTCATCACCTACATCACAAGTGCCACTTTGCTCCACTTGGGAGCTGTTATTCTCATCAAACTCCATGTTACACATCTCCTCAATAAGTCCCGTGGACTTATTGAGGACACGGTAAGCATGAGAGTTTGTAGCATAACCAACAAATATGCCCTCATAAGCTCTAGCCTCAAATTTAGACAACCAAACACCTTTCTTGAGAATGAAACACTTACACCCAAACACCCGAAAGTACTTGAGGTTGGGCTTGTTACCGGTGAGTATCTCATACCGAGTCTTGTTCAAACCCTTGCGGAGGTAGAGCCGATTGGAAGCATGACAAGCGGAGTTGATGGCTTCAGCCCAAAAGTTGTATGGAGACTTGAACTCCGCCATCATGGTCCTTGCCGCATCCATCAACGTCCGGTTTTTCCTTTCCGCTACACCATTTTGTTGAGGGTTGTATGGTGCGGAATATTGATGCTTGATCCCCTCATCACTAAGAAACTCATCCAAGGTGTAATTCTTGAACTCGATGCCGTTGTCACTTCTTATTGTCAAGATCTTTGCATTGTGTTGATGTTGAGCTTCATTTGCAAAGTCAATGACAGTTTGTTGGGTCTCGCTCTTACTCTTGAAGAAATATACCCACGTGTATCTTGAATAGTCATCCACAATCACCAAGCAATACTTTCTTCCCCCAAGACTATCAAAGGATGGAGGCCCAAAGGGATCCATGTGAAGGAGCTCCAAAGGCCTCTTCGAGTAAATGATAGTCGTGGGAGGGTGAGTCTTCTCATGTGGCTTTCCTTCGATACAAGCACTGCAAGCACGATCTTTAGCAAAACTAACATTTGTTAGTCCACGGACATGGTCCCCCTTGAGAAGACTTTGCAAAGATCTCATATTGGCATGAGCTAGACAGTGATGCCAAAGCCATCCCACGTCAACTTTATCCATTAGGCATGTCGCGGTCTTAGTGGGTCGCTCCGAAAAGTTAATCACATAGAGACCGTTCTCGACATGGCCAACAAAGGCTACATTAAGAGCCTTGCTCCACAAGAGGGCCATGATATCAATATCAAAGAAAGTGGCAAAGCCCATGAGTGCAAGTTGATGAACGGAAAGTAAATTGTATGCAAGGGACTCAACAAGCATGACCTTCTCGATCGTGAGATCATGAGAGATGACAACCTTGCCAAGTCCCAATACCTTAGAAGACGAGGCATCACCCCATTCGACATTGGTGGGCATAGATGGAATCTTGTGCACATCCACCACCAAGTCCTCGCTTCCGGTCATATGATTCGTAGCTCCACTATCGAACAACCATGATCCCCCACCGGAAGCAAACACCTACAAGAAATCAATGCTTGGTTTTAGGTACCCATTTTGTAATGGGTCCTTTGATGTTAGTAACAAGGGTCTTAGGAACCCAAATAGACCATTCAATGTACTCATAAGGAGAACCAACAAATTTTGCATAAACATGCCCATCACTAGCACGACACAAACACATAAGAAGGGTTAAAGTCGCCAGCTTTGTTGGACGGGGTGGCATTGCCTTTCTTTGACACCACCACCCTTCACATTGTTCTTCTTCTCCTTGTAAGCACCCTCTCCATCCTTCACAAAGGTTTGCTTGAGAGGGGGAGGTCGTTTGGTCTTGTCATTCTTCTTCTTGTTCTTTGGCATGGGTGTCAACCCAATCCCTTCTTTGGCCACAACTTCCTTTTGATTGCTCAAAAGGTCGTTGAGGTTCTTCTCACCTTGTATGCATGACACAAGGCCTTTCTCAAGTTGCTCCTTCAACTTAGCATTTTCCTCAACAAGATGCACATGCTCACAACAAGGGTTAGTAGCATTTGCATTATCAATTAACACCATATGAGGAAAGGTGGCTTCCTCCTTGGTTAGCTTCACTTGGAGTTGATCGTGAGATTCCTTGAGGCTAGCATGAACACCTTTCAAGGCCTTGTCAGCCTTGTCAAGTATATCAAACTCCACCTTGAGTCTATCAAGATCAACCCCAAGTTTGGCCTTCTCGGGATTTAGCACACGAGATACAACAAGAGCATGATCAAGATATTTCTTTAATTTCGCATGATCATCGTTGTGTGACTCCTCAAGAGCCAAACGAAGACCACACTCTTCCTCAAGAGCATTGGAAAGATCCGAAATCTCATCGGCATAGTCACGACTATGACCCTCCATCTTAGAGATGGTATCTTCATGAGCCTCGATCATGTCATTGGCTTCACCAAGTTGTTCCAAGAGAGCAACGAAGTGCTTCTTGGATTTACCCTTGAGTTTGTTCATAAAAGGCTCAAACTCATTCTCCTCCACATTAGACCCCGCATGTTCATCAATGCAATCCGTCAAAGAAGGATTATTAATGATGGTAGTTTTGATGTTGGGGGTTACCTTGTTGGTGGCTTTATCCATGAGGCACTTGGCGGTGATGTTCTCATTAGGTGAGTCGAAGAGAGACACCCGTGGAGTTGTTGCAATGGCAACGGAGGCCATGGCAACTGACTCACCATCTTCATCATCATCATCATCATCATCATCCTCATGGTACTCTTCTTGTACCACCAACGCCTTGTGAGGAGTCTTCTTGGTGAAGTTGCTCTTGTTTGGGAAAGACTTGGCTTTGTCCTTTCGGATGAGCTTGCCACCATTGTCTTCCCTCTTCTCATATGGGCACTCCGCAACAAAATGGCTCACATTGCCACAATTATAGCAAGTCCTCACACGTTGCTTGCTCTTCGTGCCACTTGAGTTTTTCTTGTTTCTCTTGCTCCAAAATTGCCTTGAAGCAAGTGCCATGTGTTCATGATAGGCATACTTGGTATCTTCGGGGTTGCTTTCCTGTTCTTCCTCTTGTTCTTCTTCTTCAACACAAACCTTGGCCTTCAATGCAAGGTTGGGCTTCTTTGCCCTTTGAGAGCAAAGCACCGCATTGTCAGCGGTCTTGTCCAAGATGCTCATAGCCACAAACTCATCCAACACTTCACTTGAGGACAAGGTGTGGAAGTCCGACCTTTGACGAATGACGGAGGACATGGCCTTGTGGTAAGGCATCATTGCCTTGAAGAATTTGTGCTTTACCCAATTGTCATCCGTGTCCTTGCTCCCATGATCTCGGAGTGAAGCTGTGAGTTTGGTTACTCTTCGATAAAGCTCACGAGGTTCTTCATCTTCTTTCATTGCAAACTCGTGGCTTCATCTTCCACCACTTCGTAGTTGGAGCGTTGAATGCTTGCGCTTCCCGGGTAGAGGGAAACAACTTGGTGCCATGCATCTTTGGCCATGGCATAGGGCCGGAGGTGAGGAAGATCTTCGGGTGGAATTGCATATTGGATGATGAAGAGAGCATTCTCATTGAATTGATTATCAGCGGCTTCTCTTGGAGTGAAGTTGCGTCAGTCATGTGGATAGAAACCTTCTCCAATGATTCTCCAAAGATTAGTATTCACATGATTTAAATGATGCTTAAACCGATAGACCCAAGAATCAAAGTCCTCATTTTTCACAATCTTAGGGGGAGGACCAGCATGATTCAAATGACTGGAAGGAATCGGTCCACCATAAACAAGTGGAGGTTCCACATGGGCAAAGATGCCGGTGCCATTTTTACCACTAGAAGAAGGAATCTTTTCACTCGTAGCTTCCCCCTTGTCGGAGTTAGCATCCGTCACCTTGTTAGTGGGATCACTCACTTTCAACGGTGCGGTGGATAGTTTAAGCCCTTATATGAATTTATTAAACATGCTTTCAACCTCGGTTGTCATGGAGGTTTTCAATGTTTCCAAAGCCACATTGAATTCCTCACGAGAGACTGCGGTTCCCCCATCGCCCGTAGACGAGATCGGAGTCACACTGGAGTGCTCCTCCACACCGTCTACGATGTTAACCATACTCTTCGAACGACAAAGTCCTTAGTAAAGAAACGAGGCTCTGATACCAATTGAAAGGATCGATATAGTTGACTAGAGGGGGTGAATAGAAAACTAACAATTTTTAGCTTTTCTTTACCAATTTAAACTTTGCATCAAAGTAGGTTGTGTAGAAATGCAACTAGGTGAGCAACCTATATGATGCAACAACAACAAGCACGCAAGCAAGCAAGGATATAACACAAATAAGCTTGCACAAGTAAAGGCACGAGATAACCAAGAGTGGAGCCGGTGAAGACGAAGATGTGTTACCGAAGTTCCTTCCTTTTGAGGGGAAGTATGTAACGCCCGGATAGTTAAGCTACAGTAACCGTCTGCTAAACATTACCACGTCAGTGGTACTACTGTTGCTAAACTTGCGTCAGTTCAAATCCTATCCAAATTCAAATTTAAATAAAGCCAAACATCAAAAGTTTTCAAACGTTAAAACGAAAATGTTCAAAATGGGACAAGTAAATCCTAAGTCATAGTGGTGGAGGAACCAAAGTTTTGTAAAAAGATTTAGTGCACTAAACTAATTAAAATAGTAGCTAAACCCATTAATTAAATGCCTTTTATATTTTATAAAATACTAAACTATTTTGTGTGGGGTAAAACTTATTGTGGCATTGGATTATGTTGTAACACTGATTTAGGGATCCACTTTATAAATTATAAAAATAAAATAGATTTAAAGTTAAAAGAAAACAGGAGAAAGGAAAAATGAATAAACAGTAAAACTCAAACAAAGAAAAAAACACTAGACCCCCCCCCCCCAAGTGGGCCGACTGGCCCAGTTGGCCAAAGCCGGCCTAGCTGGTCGGCCCAGCCGCCCACCACGAGCACCCTAACCCTAGCGCCGCTCTACTCCTCCCGTACGAGCCCCCCCACTCGTCTCGCATGACCCCCACGAACCCCTCACGCTCCCTCATCTCCTTCCCCCGACCAAATCGGAAATGGGGCATGGCCCCGTCATCCCCCCGGACTCTCCTCCTCCCTTGCACGGCACGTCCCCATCGCCGTCGCCGCCTGTAGTCCACACCGATGCCATCCCGTCCTCGACCTCCTCTTCGTCAGACTCCACTGACCTCGCCTCATCCCCGCATCTCCCACCGGCGCATGTCGCCGTCCCCTTCGCTACCTCGCCGGTCGTCCCCGGCTTCCCCCTCATCGAACCCCTCGAGCCTCGCCGCCCCTAGTCGTCTACACCGCCGGTGAGGCCCTATGCCTATCCCCCCTCTGCCCTCTTCGCTCCCCCCGTCTAGTCACCACGAGCCGACCGCGCGCGCTCCCCGTCGCCCCGCGCACGCTGGCTACTGCGCCCGCGCGCATCGACTGCGTCCTCCCCCTGGTCGCCCGCTCTGTCTTGCCAGCGCCGCCCCGCTACCGCTGCGGCTCGCTTGCTCCGCCGCCGCATTTTGCCTCTTCCCCAGCTCGCTGCTGCATGCTGCAGCTGGATGCCGGTAGCTCGTCCCGGCCGCGCCTCCCCCGCACGGCCTTGGTCGCACCTGGCTAATCCGCTGTGGCCTCACGGGGCCCTGCTGCTCGTCCACCCCCCCTCCCCCCGCTGCTCGCCCGTCGCCCCGCCGTGGCCACGGCCTCGTCCGCATCATGCGCCCCCACAGGCCGCTTGTCGACTACCTGGACCGCCGCCCTATGTCCGTCCCGCGGCGGCCCTGCTGCTGCACCGTGCCGGCACGCAGCTCCGGCCCCTGTGCCGCTTCGGCCGCTCGTCGTTGTGGCCGCCGGCACCCAGCGCTGTTTCCTCCCTGTCGATCTGGGCGGGTACCCAGCGCCCGCTCCAGGCACCCGCTAGTGCCGAACCCACTATGGCCTCGGGGCAATGACATGTGGGGCCCAGGCCCCAAAACGTTTATAAAAAATGAATTAAAAAATATTATTATTATTATTAAATAATTAATTAACTTAATTAACTTAATTAATTTTGATTATTAAACTAAAAACTAATTAAACTAATTAATCATGATTAGTTAGTCTAGTCAATGATGAGCGGGACCCACACGTCAGTTTGACCCAGTCAACCCCCTGTTGACTGCTGACGTCATGCCGACGTCAGCAAACACTATTCTGGGTAATGTTGATTTAAAATAATTAAATAAATCCTAAAAATGATTTAAATCTTTTAAAATTAATATAAAATAAATCGTAGCTCGGATGGAAAAACTTTGTACATGAAAGTTGTTCAGAACGACGAGGCGAATCCGGATACGCAGCCCGTTCGTCCACCACACATACCTAGCATAGAGAACACGTAACTTTCCCCCTCCAATTCATCTGTCCGAAAACGTGAAACACCGGGGATATTTTCCCGGTTGTTTTCCCCCTTCGCCGGTATCACTTATCCCTGCATTAGGTCACCTCTAGCACCGCGTATTGCCATGTTATGCTTTGTGTTACATTTGATTTCTCTGTTATTTATTGTGTTCCCCCCCCGTTACTCCTTTCCGGTAGACTCCGAGACCGCTGCCGATGTCCGTGTGTTCGACTACATCGAAGATGACCCCTCCTTGCCAGAGCAACCAGGCAAGCCCCCCTTTGATCACCAGATATCGGCTACTCTTCTCTCTACTTCTTGCATTAGAATGGTGTAGCATGTTACTGCTTTCCGTTAATCCTATCCTGATGCATAGCCTGTCCTTGCTACTACTATTGTTACCTTTACCTGCAACCCTAATGCTTAGTATAGGATGCTAGTTTATCATCAGTGGCTCTACATTCTTGTCCGTCTGCCATGCTATACTATTGGGCAGTGATCACTCTGGAGGTGATCAGGGGTATATACTATATACTTTATACGTGATACATGTGGTGACTAAAGTCGGGTCGGCTCGTAGAGTACCCGCGAGTGATTCAAGAATTGTGGGCTGAAAGGACCTTTGTCCCAATGGCCCTCTGGGTGGACCTTTGTGGCGGGGCGACAGGGCAGGTTGAGACCGCCTAGGAGAGAGGTGTGCCTGGCCCTAGTCGGCGTTCGCGGTTACTTCAAAATAACACGCTTAACGAGATCTTGGTATTTGATCTGAGTCTGGCCACTGGCCTATATGCACTAACCAACTACGCGGGAACAGTTATGGGCACTCGACGTCGTGGTATCAGCCGAAGCCTTCTTGACATCAGAGACTGAGCCGCGCGCGTCGGATAGGACTGGAACGCCTGCTCTTGTATTAGGGAGGCTAGGTCTGCTTACCGGCCGCGTTCGCAACATGCATGTGTGCAATGGGCGATGGGCCCAGACCCCTGCGCCATAGGATTTAGACCGGCGTGCTGACCTCTCTGTTGTGCCTAGGTAGGGCTGCGACGTGTTGATCTTCTGAGGCCGGGCATGACCCAGAAAAGTGTGTCCGGAGAAAGGGGATCGAGCGTGTTGGGAAATGTGGTGCACCCCTGCAGGGAAGTTTATCTATTCGAATAGCCGTGTCCCTCGGTAAAAGGACGACCCAGAGTTGTACCTTGACCTTATGACAACTACAACCGGATACTTAATAAAACACGCCCTTCCAAGAGCCAGATACAATCGGTGATCGCTCTCTCACAGGGCGACGAGGGGAGAATCGCCAGGTAGGATTATGCTATGCGATAATACTTGGTTAACTTACCACCTACTCTCTTCTTTTGCTGCAAGATGGAGGTTACCAGAAGCGTAGTCTTCGATAGGACTAGTTATCCACCTCTTGTTCCGGCATTCTGCAATTCAGTCCACATATGCTACCCCTTTTCCATTTGATACGAATGCATGCATATGTAGTGCAGCTCCTTGCTTGCGAGTACTTTGGATGAGTACTCATGCTTGCTTTGCTCCCCCTTTTCCCCCTTTCTATACCCGATTGCTGCGACCAGACGATGGAGTCCAGGAGCCAGACGCCACCGTCGACGACTCCTACTACACGGGAGGTGCCTACTACTACGTGCAGGCCGCTGACAACGACCAAGAGTAGTTTAGGAGGATCCCAGGCAGGAGGCCTGCGCCTCTTTCGATTTGTATCCCAATTTATGCTAGCCTTCTTAAGGCAAACTTGTTTAACTTATGTCTATACTCAGATATTGTTGCTTCTGCTGACTCGTCTATGATCGAGCTCTTGTATTCAAGCCCTCGAGGCCCCTGGCTTGTAATATGATGCTTGTATGACTTACTATATTTGTAGAGTTGTGTTGTGATATCTTCCCGTGAGTCCCTGATCTTGATCGTACACGTTTGCGTGTATGATTTGTGTACGATTGAATCGGGGGCGTCACAAGTTGGTATCAGAGCCTACTGCCTGTAGGAATTCCCCTTCCACACTCCTTGGCCGAAGTTGAGTCTAGTCGATGAAAATTATTTTACTAACTTGGCTGTGCGGCCCATGGGCCCACGTCGCCATTGGGTGGCATTAGGATCTTTTATTCCTCGTCTATACTCTGGGACTTTGTTCTCTCTTCTCTTCGGGTTAAAGATTTTGGTACCTCTAACATTAGCATCTCATGATCACATCCACCCGGAGAGCCCATTATTACAGATAATCGCCTGTTGCATCAGAAGATTCCGAAGATACTGTTAGATGTTCTCTCAAGACTTTGTGCCCATTGCTTTTGCAATTCCGTACCACCAAAATATCCCTATGGATAAATACATACACCCGTCGTTCTAACTTTTATTCCCAGTTGATCTTGTTATTACAATATACCCCGTACTTCTCTCTATTGCTCCGAGAAAACTTTGTGCTTACTGCCTTGTAGTTCCTTGTCGCCTGAATACATCTATAAATTAATCCTCACACTTACCGAGGATTTGTTTCTTCCCAGTTGTTCTTGTGGCCACAAAAGTCTTCGAAATGCTATTCAATCTCCCGAAAATCCTCAGTAACCTATTGCTCTTGAAATTCTTGCTTTCCTGCATTATGATTAATCCCATAAGTCTGGTAATCTTATTGGCATTCATTGTCATTATCATTTTGAGTCTGTTGATTCAATATGTTGTGAATGCTCGCAATCCTGAACCAGATCCTAGCATTCATCCTTCCGGCTCAGGCGTCATTTTGAACATGAGCTGGTCCTCGACCAATCAAGTTGTCGTCGAATGCACTCCTAAGTCTATTCAACTTATCCATTCTTAATTAGAGTGCTTGTTCTGATCCCTTGATTTGGAAATCATAACTCCTTTACATTTGAGCTCTGAGTTAGTCAGTTGTTTCTATAATCCAATGTCTTTGCATTGATTCTTCCTCTGGTTGTGTGCCGATACTCACATCAAATCCTTTGTGGACCACCAGATCCTTTATTGGATTTTATCCGACAACATCCTTCATATTCAATAACCTTGTGAGACTTTCCTAGGATACATAATGCCTTTGCAAAATTGTACCCTCTATTTTCTCAACCATTGCTCTGCTTTCGAGCTAGTGATAATTACTCTTGAAGCTTGTGGTATATGTTTCTAAGACGCCCCGATGGGTTGAACCTATGCCTTCCTTTGTTTGTGTGAACCAAAAGTTTTTCACGAGTCATACTCTTCTGGTATTTTGCTAGATAAAATTTCAACACTACAACTTCTTCGAAAGTGAGAGGTGAATGGAAGGTTATACATTGAAGAAGTGGGAGTCGACCTTGAACTTTGTGTTCATGCCCATGGACACGATGTATATCCTATCATGGAAGCTTCTTGTAATAATAACTATTCCCTTGGTATAATATCATTTGGTATCTGTGAATTGATCCTTTGCAATCGTGGTTCCGGCCATATTCTCTTTTAAATACCATTTCTCGGACAAGTTGAAGTACTTGTCTTCTACAGATCATTGCACCTGTCGAACCTTTACTTTGATCTACCGTCGTGTATTACACTCTGTTATGTCAAGAATATCATAGAACTGCATAACTTATTATGGGTTCTTCTTCAACTATTATTTCTCATCGATTCCAATTTTCCTGGGTTCTGGGTTGTCGTCAACTGAGAACACCGAATAGTGAATTGAGCCCGCACCTTGATTCAATAACTCTAAGTAATTTTTGTTGCTTACGAGTTTAATAATCCTTCAATTCATCCCAAGCCTGGTCGGCTATATCATTATCGTGCTAAATTTTAACTATGCTACATGGTCCTTCCTGGAGCACAATTTTCGACGATGATCTAAGCTTACGTCGATCTTCCTCGTCACATCATTTCACCTTGAGCAACAAGCTTGATTCCGAGTTTGTGTCGTATCTTTAGTTCCAATAATCTTTCACTACATCATTCCTTTTGCTTTATGTCGTCGATGATCGATTACACCTTCATGAAACCTCTCGACAAATTTGTCGTGATCATCATCAACATTTTGACTCTTTCCAGGATATCATCCGAATTCATGATGGTAAGTACCATCCTCGTCCCTTGATAATTTGAGTTACCTTCGACAACATCCTTATCTTTCTTTCATCATAAACTTGTTCATGATATGGATGCAACTTGCGATCCAGCTTGTGTTATGTTCTACCTTGGAGTATTACCATCGGTTATGCCAAGAATGTTGTGAGAATTGCTCCACCTCTTAAGAATTCTTGAAATAGTGATACTTCTCACCATCACCATTCTTTCTTTGTCCCCGTGTTATTCTAACCGGGATACCAACAAGTGAACGATGCTGCTTTGATTATGTACTTCTAGCAACCCTACTTCTTTGAAGTTAATGGTTGATATGTCATTCTTATACAATTGATTATCGAATCACCATTCTAACATTGATCATACTACCTAAGCCCATATTTTGGGTGCACCTTTCAACCAATATTTAACTGTCTATGTTTTCCTCGAGCATACCTTATTATATCATTGATCTGACAAATGTTATCTCCTTGTTCACCTAATTTCGGGAATCCATCTTTTGGAAATCTCAGTGAATTGGCACTGAGTTCATCAGCTACCTCCTCATCCTCTCCTTGGTTTAATGATGAACTCTTGTTTCAAAACTCGCTTCCATAGTTCATTTCCCAAGAAACTTGCTATGTCATCTCGTCAAATTCTGTTGCACCTTTACTTCTCAGGCATCATGAGTCTGATATATCCTGACACCACTCCGATCTGAATCTCGGTCAGATATGATGGATGGGACATATTTCCAAGAGTTATAACATTGGTCTTCATGTGACCCGGTAAGGTGATGTCGTCCCTAGCACCCCTGGCCGGAGGACCTATTGTTACAGTTTCCTTTTGGCAATGTTAAACCCTTCTTCCATGAGGAAATTGAAGACTTATTCTATAATTTGTTCCTAATAAATCCTTTGTGTATCCGAAGTCTGACCTTCACCTGATGATCTTGTCAATGCTATCCCGATGCATGTATGTGGTACTCCGATTTTCAATAAGAACATTTGAAGCACAATGCTAAGATTTCTTTATTAGTTACCCAAACACTGTTGTATGGGTAATGTCATGATATTTCTCCCCCCTTTCCTAAAGGGTTTTCTACGTTATATCCTGTCATGGATATCATTGCTTTGTTTGTCCTTGGGAAGGATATACCCTTGAATTGTGTGTTTAAACACATTTTCCTTTCCATTGGTTTCTTTGACCTTTCTCGTGATCTATATAATCTAAGCAGTAATAATTCACTGCTTATGTAAACACCTCAGTATACAACTCTGTCAGTGAGACCCTGTTTATAATGTTGGTGACATTCCGGTAACCACCGATGGACGAGAACTTTGCCTATTGGTCCGCCTCGTTCAACGAGCAGGAAATGGTTCTCTTCATCCATCGCCCTTGGTACCGATGTTGTTGCCGACATAACTGACAGACTATTCCCTGACATGCCTTGCTTACATGATCGTGCAAGACGTCACCGCCCTTCCTACTTTTAACCCACATGGTGGGCCCATAACCCATAGGTCCCAAGATCGAAACCTGACTCTCTTGTACATCCTTGATATTGAAGTATCCTTTGGACTTAACTTCACATGTAATTCACGAGTCACCGTCCTATAGATAATCTATTCTAGTATCAGACGCAATGCTTATTATCGTTGCTCTAGACCCCTTTCACACTTTGTTTCAGGCAACGAACGACTGCCTACCTGCTTGAAACTTCCAATGATACCTCCTTACTTTGCTCTCGATATTTTCTTAAGTTTCTATTCGAGAGTTACTCTCTGCCACCTTCCCCGATGATATCTACTAGATAGTCTACCTTGCAGAGGTCCATTCTTCCGGTATACCCCCTTATTCTTTCGTAAGTACGACGGAGTTCCCGAAGAAAGGATGCGTACTACATCATGTTGACCTGAAGCAGAGAAAGGAAGACATCAAAGTAATGGATCGACCTCTTCAAGAAGGGCAATCAAGACCGAGAAGATTCGTTAGAATTTCGTAACCAGATCTTTCCCCCTCACTTCCCCTCCTAAATCTTGGGACAAGATTTCTTGTAGGGGAGGAGAATTGTAACGCCTGGAGAGTTAAGCTACAGTAACCGTCTGCTAAACGTTACCACGTCAGTGGTATTACTGTTGCTAAACTTGCGTAGGTTCAAATCCTGTCCAAATTCAAATTTAAAGAAAGGCAGACATCAAAAGTTTTCAAACGTTAAAACTAAAATGTTCAAAATGGGACAAATAAATCCTAAGTCATAGAGGTGGAGGAACCACATTTTTGTAAAAAGATTTAGTGCACTAAACTAATTAAAACAGTAGCTAAACCCATTAATTAGATGCCTTTTATATTTTATAAAATACTAAACTATTTTGTTTGGGGTAAAACTTTTTGTGGCATTGGATTATGTTGTAACAGTGATTTAGGGATCCACTTTATAAATTATAAGAATAAAATAGATAAGAAGTTAAAAGAAAACATGAGAAAGGAAAAATGAATAAACACTAAAACTCAAACAAAGAAAAAAACACTAGACTCCCCTCCCCCCAAGTGGGCCGACTGGCCCAGTTGGCCAAAGCCGGCCTAGCTGGCCGGCCCAGCCGCCCACCACGAGCGCCCTAACCCTAGTGCCACTTTACTCCTCCCGCATGATCCCCCCACTTGTCTCGCACGACCCCCACTACCCCCATGAACCCCTCACGCTCCCTCGTCTCCTTCCCCCGACCAGATCGGAAACGGGGCACGGCCTGTCGCCCCCCAGCCTCTCCTCCTCCCTCGCACGGCACGGCCCCGTCGCCGTCGCCACCTGTAGTCCATGCCGACGCCGTCCCGTCCTCGACCTCCTCTTTGTCAGACCCCGCCGACCTCACCTCATCCCCGCATCGCCCCCCGGCGCGTGTCGCCGTCCCCTTCGCTACCTCGCCGGTCGTCCCCGGCTTCCCCCTCACCGGACCCCCTCGAGCCTCGCCGCCCCTGGTCGTCTACACCGCCGGTGAGGCCCTGTGCCTATTCCCCCCTCTGCCCTCTTCGCTCCCCCCATCTGGTCACCACAGGCCGACTGCGCGCGCTCACCGTCGCCCCGCGCACGCTGGCTCCTGCGCCCGTGCGCATCGACTATGTCCTCCTCGTGGGCGCCTCCTCCGTGTTGCCAGCGCCACCCTCCTACCGATGTGGCTCGCTTGCTCCGCCGTCGCGTTTTGCCTCTTCCCCCACTCCCTGCTGCACACTGCAACTGGATGCCGGTAGCTCGTCCCGGCCGCGCCTCCCCCGCATGGCCTCGGCCGCACCTGGCTGCTCTGCCGCGGCCTCGCGAAGCCCCGCTGCTCGCCCGTCGCCCCGCCGTGGCCACAGCCTCGTCCACCTCACACGCCCCCACAGGCCACTCGTCGACTACCCGGACCGCCGCCCCATGTCCGTCCCGCGGCGGCCCTGCTACTACACCGCACCGGCATGCAGCTCCGACCCCAGCGCCACATCGGCCGCTCGTCGCTGTGGCCGCCGGCGGCAGCGCCGTTTCCTCCCTGTCGATCTGGGCGGGTACCCAGCGCCCGCTCCAGGCAACCGCTAGTGCCGAACCCACTATGGCCTCAGGCCAATGACATGTGAGGCCCAGGCCCCTTAATTACTTAATTAAAGAATTAATTAACTTAATTAATTTTGATTATTAAACTAAACAACTAATTAAACTAATTAATCATGATTAGTTAGTCTAGTCAATGACGAGCGGGACCCACACGTCAGTTTGACCCAGTCAACCCCCTGTTGATTGCTGACGTCATGCTGACATCATGCTGACGTCAGCAAACACTATTCTGGATAATGTTGATTTAAAACAATTAAATAAATCCAAAAATGATTTAAATCTTTTAAAATTAATATAAAATAAACCGTAGCTCGGATGGAAAAACTTTGTACACGAAAGTTGTTCAGAACGACGAGACGAATCCGGATACGCAACCCGTTCGTCCACCAGACATCCCTAGCATAGAGAACATGCAACTTTCCCCCTCCGATTCATCTATGCGAAAACGCGAAACATCGGGGATATTTTCCCGGTTGTTTTCACCCTTTGCCGGTATCACTTATCCCACCGTTAGGTCACCTCTAGCACCGCGTATTGCCATGTTATGCTTTGTGTTACATTTGATTGCTCTGTTATTTATTGTGTTCCCCCTCCGTTACTCCTTTCTGGTAGACTCCGAGACCGCTGCCGATGTCCGTGTGTTCGACTACATCGAAGATGACCCCTCCTTGCCAGAGCAACCAGGCAAGCCCCCCCTTTGATCACCCGATATCGCCTACTCTTCTCTCTACTTCTTGCATTAGAATAGTGTAGCATGTTACTGCTTTCCGTTAATCCTATCCTGATGCATAGCCTATCCTTGCTACTACTGTTGTTACCTTTACCTGCAACCCTAATGCTTAGTATAGGATGCTAGTTTATCATCAGTGGCCCTACATTCTTGTCTGTCTGCCATGCTATACTATTGGGCCGTGATCACTCGAGAGGTGATCATGGGTATATACTATATACTTTATACATGATAAATGTGGTGACTAAAGTCGGGTCGGCTCGTAGAGTACCTGCGAGTGATTCACGGATTGGGGGCTGAAAGGACCTTTGTCCCGACGGCCCGCTGGGTGGATCTTTGTGGCGGAGCAACATGGCAGGTTGATACCGCCTAGGAGAGAGGTGGGCCTGGCCCTGGCCGGTGTTCGCGGTTACTTAAAAATAACACGCTTAACGAGATCTTGTTATTTGATCTGAGTCTGGCCACTGGCCTATACGCATTAACCAACTACGCGGGAACAGTTATGGGCACTCGATGTCGTGGTATCAGCCGAAGCCTTCTTGACGTCCGCGACTGAGCGGCGTGCGCCGGATTGGACTGGAACACCTGCTCTTGTATCAGGGAGGCTAGATCTGCTTACCGGCCACGTTCGCAACGTGCAGGTGTGCAATGGGCGATGGGCCCAGACCCCTGCGCCATAGGATTTAGACCGGCATGCTGACCTCCATGTTGTGCCTAGGTAGGGCTGTGACGTGTTGATCTTCCGAGGCTGGGCATGACCCGGAAAAGTGTGTCCAGAGAAAGGGGATCGAGCGTGTTGGGAAATGTGGCGCACCCCTGCAGGGAAGTTTATCTATTCGAATAGCTGTGTCCCTCGGTAAATGGACGACCCGGAGTTGTACCTTGACCTTATGAAAACTAGAATCGGATACTTAATAAAACACGCGCTTCCAAGTGCCAGATACAACCGGTGATCGCTCTCTCACAGGGCGATGAGGGGAGGATCGCCGGGTAGGATTATGCTATGCGATGATACTTGGTTGACTTACCATCTACTCTCTTCTTCTACTGCAAGATGGAGGTTACCAGAAGCGTAGTCTTCGATAGGACTAGCTATCCCCCTCTTATTCCGGCATTCTGCAGTTCAGTCCACATACGCTACCCCTTTTCCATTTGATACCAATGCATGCATATGTAGTGTAGCTCCTTGCTTGCGAGTACCTTGGATGAGTACTCATGGTTGCTTTGCTCCCCCTTTTCCCCCTTTCTATACCCGATTGCTGCGACTAGATGATGGAGTCCAGGAGCCAGATGCCATCATCGACGACGACTCCTACTATACGGGAGGTGCCTACTACTACGTGCAGGCCGCTGACGACGACCAAGAGTAGTTTAGGAGGATCCTAGGCAGGAGGAATGCGCCTCTTTCGATTTGTATCCCAATTTATGCTAGCCTTCTTAAGGCAAACTTGTTTAACTTATGTCTGTACTCAGATATTGTTGCTTCTGCTGACTCGTCTATGATCGAGCTCTTGTATTCGAGCCCTCGAGGCCCCTGGCTTGTAATATGATGCTTGTATGACTTATTATATTTGTAGAGTTGTGTTGTGATATCTTCCCGTGAGTCCTTGATCTTGATCATACACATTTGCGTGTATGATTAGTGTACGATTGAATCGGGGGCGTCACAAAGTACGTCTCTGTTGGAGCGGTGTGGAGGCACAATGCTCCCCAAGAAGCCACTAGGGCCACCATATTCTCCTCATGCCCTCACACAATGCGAGATGCCGTGATTCCACTATTGATGCCCTTGAAGGCGGTAACCGGACCTTCACAAACAAGGTTGGGGTTCTCTCCACAACTTAATTGGAGGCTCCCAATGAAACCACAGAGGTTCACCACAATGGAATATGGCTCCGAGGTGACCTCAACCGTCTAGGGTGCTCAAACACCCAAGAGTAACAAGATCTGCAAGGGATTAGGGGGGAATCAAATTTCTCTTGGTGGAAGTGTAGATATGGGCCGTCTCAACCAATCCCTAGAAAATCAACAAGTTTAATTGGCTAGGGAGAGATTTCAGGCGAAAATGAGCTTGTGGATCAACAATGGAGTTTGGGGGAAAAGCGGTAAGTCTTCTTGGAGAAGAAGACCCCTTTATATAGTGCGGGGACACATCCAACCGTTATGCAGCCTGTAGCCCGCATCTGGGCGGTCCTACCATAGATGGAGCGGTAGTACCATTGTGGCAAGCAGGCATAGGTCAACCAGGGCTGAGAAAGAAGGAGTACGCACACACAATCCCCTCCAGCAAGGCTTTGAGCAGGAGGATGGGCAAGCCAGCCCTAAGGAACAGGCAACAGACGGAGAATCAGAGGATCACAATTACATGCCTCTCTCCGAAGACGAGGTGAGCCTCGGCGACGAAGAATTTATCGTGCCTGAGAATCCCGTCGAACAGGAGCGCTTCAAGCGTTGGCTTATCGCCACAGCAAAAAGCCTGAAGAAAAAGTAACAACAGCTTCAAGCTGAGCAAGATATGCTAGCGGATAGATGGAATGAGGTCCTGGTAGCTGAGGAACACGAACTCGAGCGCCCAATCAAAAGTTTCCCAAAGCGCAGGTTGCTACCCCAACTTGAAGAGGAAGCATTAAAGCATGTGCTTCCAGCGTATAATGCGGCAGACCAGCCACCTCGTGGCCGGGACAAAGTGGCATATAAGCCCGAAGTCCAGCTCGCACCCCGTCGCCAGTCAAACAAAAACAGCAAGGCCCGGGGTAACACGCAGGACCTGCAAGACGTATTGGAAAACAAAGCAGGACACAAAAGATCGGTCTTCGGATCACGAGGGCGCGCCCCAACACATGACAACGACCGTCATGCCGGATATACCAAAAGCAAATCCGTCCGGGCCGAACACAGCAGACAAGACTCGTACGAACTGCGTCGTGACATAGCCCGGCACAGAGGCGCCACACACCCCCTATGATTCACTGATGAAGTAATGGATCATGAATTCCCAGAAGGGTTTAAACCCGTGAACATTGAATCATACGATGGTACTACTAACCCCGCGGTATGGATAGAGGATTTCTTCCTCCACATTCACATGGCCCGCGGGGATGATCTACACGCCATCAAGTACCTCCCGTTAAAACTCAAAGGACCAGCTCGGCATTGGCTAAATAGCTTGCAAGCAAACTCCATCAGAAGTTGGGAGAACCTGGCAAACGCATTCCTGGAAAACTTCCAGGGCACTTATGTGCGACCACCGGATGCTGATGATTTAAGTCACATAACACAACAACCCGGAGAGTCACCCAGGAAATTTTGGACACGGTTCCTAACCAAGAAGAACCAAATTATGGACTGTCCGGATGCCAAAGCCCTAGCGGCCTTTAAACATAACATCCGTGACTAGTGGCTCGCACAACATCTCGGCCAAGAGGAGCCAAAGTCCATGGCAACCCTCACAACACTCATGACCTGCTTCTGCGCGGGCGAGTATAGCTGGTTGGCCCGTAGCAACAACATAGCAAGCAACCCTGGCACATCGGATGCCAGAGACAGCAACGGCAAGCCACGTCGCAACAAATACAAGCGCCGCAACAACGGCGATAACTATGAAGACATGGCAGTCAATGCCGGATTCAGTGGCTCTAAATCCGGTCAGCGGAAATAGCCGTTCAAAAGAAACAATCTGGGCCCGTCCAGTTTGGACCGCATACTCGACCGCTCGTGTCAAATTCACGGCACCCCCGATAAGCCAGCCAACTACACCAACAGACAATGCTGGGTGTTCAAACAGGCCGGCAAGTTGAATGCCGAAAGGAAGGAAAAGGGGCTGCATAGCGACGACGAGGAGGAGCCTCGGCCGCCGAACACGAGAGGACAGAAGAAATTTCCTCCCCAAGTGAAAACGGTGAACATGATATACACAACCCATATCCCCAAGCGGGGATGGAAGCATGCACTCAGGGACGTCCACGCGATGGAGCCAGTCGCCCCAAAGTTCAACCCATGGTCTTCTTGTCCGATCACTTTTGATCGCAGGGACCACCCCACTAGTATCCGTCATGGCGGTTCTGCCACATTGGTCCTTGATCCTATCATTGACGGATTCCACCTCACTTGAGTCCTTATGGACGGTGGCAGGAGCCTGAACCTGCTTTATCAGGATATGGTGCGCAAAATGGGTATAGACCCCTTGGGGATCAAACCCACAAAAACCACCTTCAAAGCTGTCATACCAGGTGTAGAGGCATGTTGAACGGGCTCAACCACCCTGGAAGTGGTCTTCGAATCTTCGGATAACTTCCGAAGCAAAGAGTTAATCTTCGATATTGTCCCCTTCCGCAGTGGCTATCACGCACTACTCGGACGAACAACATTTGCTAGATTCAATGCGGTACCGCATTATGCATACCTCAAGCTCAAAATGCCAGGACCTCGCGGGGTTATAACAGTTAACGGAAACACAGAACGCTTGCTCTACATGGAGGAGCACACTGCGGCCCTTGCAACAGAAGTGCAAAGCAGCCTTTCCAGGCAAACCGCCAATCCGGCGACAAGGTCCACACACACATTCAAGTGAGTCCGGAATAACCTGCAACAGAATCACCAGGCGCATTCAGAGATCGCCTAGCAATTCGGCCTCTGTCCTAGTCCTAGTCAAGCGACGAAATTTGCACCCGCGTACATAACTATGCACTAAAGATACCATGGGTATAGGCGTAGGCATGGCTATGGCACGTCCCACAATGCGGTTCAACCGCCTCGGGACCAGTATATCTTTATCATTTTCTTCCTTTCAAGACCCTATTCTCTGGAGGCCCTCTCCGATAGCTAGATCATCGGACCCATCACGGGAGGGAAGCACCAAGGGAGCAAGAAGCTTTGATGTACAAGGGAATCCTGAGGTGGTCTCTCATACCGATCGTTATACCTGTTTTACATACCCGCACGCAGCTCACCCTTGGATCGGACATGTCAGATAGTCCTATTTTTCCTTATTGTACTACTTATACACATACGCTTTGACGTATCCTATAAATAACCATGCACAGTGTCAGCTTATTATTACATTTCTTCATCTTGTTTTTTTCCTTGTTTGTCTATTCACGACAAGTTGCTCATGTACATTATGGTACGTTCAGTACGCCAGGGGCTTCAGTGTACCCCATAAGACGGCAAGAAAAGTCCGAACACTTTCCACAGTGCGGCACCCCGAACTTATAGCATTATATGCATCAGCTCCAAATCATGTCTTGGGTCAATAGTTGGGTTTGCCCGGCTCCCATGTTTTGGTGCCTTACGTTCCGCTATATCGGCTAAGGTAGCACTGGGAGAACTACTGCATTTGTGTCTCGGTTCTTCCAGACGAGCACCTCAGTAGAGAAAGCCGAAAACTGACTGTCATGATGCGGCGAGAGCTGGTCGCTGCTCGAGAGGTCCCAAATCCCAAAAGATTTTTTCCGCTTCAGGCGAGGAGTCGGCCTTATCCGATTTAGACGTTCATAGCGCCCCATGTTCGGCCTTCCGAATACTAGGGGCTTCGCCAAAATTTAAAATTGTAGACTTCTATGGCTAAGTGAGAGTGATAAAGCTTTATAGTCCGATTGCCTGGTTCATTGTGCTGAACACCTCCTTCGAAGGACCCAAAACTGGGATAAAGAGTGATCAGATTTATCCCGAACACCTCAGTACTAGCTACATGGGGGCAAAAGCCGACGACTAGCCAACTCTAAGATTTTATAAACGGTCGCACAGAAGGTAATATTTTAAATCCACAAGCGTTATATAGCGCAGATGAACTCGTTTTCATATTATAGGATCACATGAGTACATTCATTCAAATATTACATCCTTAGAACATTCCTCCGCCACAAGGCGGGCACCCTTCAGGACGCTGTCATAATACTTTTCGGGGCAGCGATGCTCCTTGCCCTCCAGTGGCCCCTCCTTCACCAGCTTCTCGACGTCCATCTTTGCCCAGTGCACTTTCGCTCAGGCAAAAGCCCTGCGCGCACTCTCAATGCAGACGGACCGCTTTATGACTTCAAGTCGTGGGCAGGCATTCACAAGCCGTCTCACCAGGCCGAAGTAGCTGCCAGGCAGGGACTCGCCAGGCCACATCCGGACTATGAGGTCCTTCATGGCCTGTTCGGCCGCCTTGTGGAGCTCGACCAGTTGCTTCAACTGGTCGCTCAAGGGCATCAGATGTTCGGTCCCAGTATACTGAGACCAGAACAACTTCTCCATCGAGCTCCCTTCCTCGGCCCGGTAAAATTCCGCGGCATCGGACACACTGCGGGGAAGATCTGCGAACGCTCCTGCAGAGCTTCGAACTCGGGTAAGTAAAAGGAAAGTTTCCTTCACATGCTTGCTTTGCATAATGTATTCCTTACCTGTCGCTATCTTCTGGACCGCCTGAAGCTCCTGGAGGGCCTTGTGGGCTTCGGCCTTGGCATTTTTTGTGTTCTCAAGGGCCTTCGCAAGCTCAGACCCTTGCGTCTTAGAGTCACGCTCCAAGGACTCGTATTTTTTGACGAAATCCTGGAGCTCTTGCTGCACCTCGCCGACCCGAGCCTCTTGCTTCTCGCGCTCGGTGTGCTCCTTGGCCGCTTTGTCTTCGGCCTCGGACAGCGCCTCCTTCAGGGCCGCCACTTCGGTCGCGGCCCCTAGCAAAATTCATGATGATTCCGTGACTTAACAACCACATTCTTTTTTTATTCCTTATCTATATACGGACGGGTATTACTTACCTTTGTTCTCTTCGAGCTGCCTCTTGGTAAGGCCGAGCTCTTTTTCGGACCGCTCAAGGTCCCGCTTCAGTACGGAGACCTCCGCAGTGCGAGCGGCAGCGGCCAGCAGCAAGCCTGCTAATTCACATAAGACACATTCTGATTAGACTCCTGTGATTATTATTTGATCCTCTGTTCGGCCTTTCTTTGCGAACGCCAAACAGAGCATCGGGGGCTACTATCTATGCTATAAAATTTTCTTATAAATTGATTACTTACCTCAAAGCCTGTTAGGAGGCTGGCACAGGCTTCAGTCAGTCCGCTTTTAGCGGACTTAACCTTCTCTACCACTGCACTCATGACAGTGCGGTGCTCTTCATCAATGGGAGCGCCGTGAAGCGCTTCCAGCAAGTTGTCAGGTGCCTCTGTATGGACAGAGGCCATCGGCATAGACGGCTCGCCCCCCTTAGTGAGGGTGTCGGTGTCAAAACCGGCAGATCTCGGGTAGGGGGTCCCGAACTGTGCGTCTAAGGCAGATGGTAACAGGAGGCAGGGGACACGATGTTTACCCAGGTCCTGCTTGGTTGTTCTTAATAATATGAGTGTTACAAGAGTTGATCTACCACGAGATCAGAGAGGCTAAACCCGAGAAGCTAGCCTATGGTATGATTGTATGTTGTCCTACGGACTAAAACCCTCTGGTTTATATAGACACCGGAGTGGGCTAGGGTTACACAAGGTCGGTTATAAAGGAGGAGATATACAAATCCGTATTGCCTAGCTTTCCTTCCACGCCAAGTAGAGTCCCATCCGGACAGGGGACGAAGTCTTCAATCTTGTATCTTCATAGTCCAACAGTCCGGCCAAAGGATATAGTCCGGCTGTCCGGAGACCCCCTAATCCAGGACTCCCTCAGTAGCCCCTGAACCAGGCTTCAATGATGATGATTCTGGCATGCTGTATTGTGTTCGGCATTGCAAGGCGGGTTCCTCCTCCGCACACACCATGGAAGAGTTTTGAATACAAGGATAGTGTCCGGCCCTCCAAAATAAGTTCCACATACCACTGTAGAGAGAATAATATTTCCACAAATCTAATCTGCTGACACGTTCTGACAGCATGACATCACGCCATGGCCCGGTCTTTATTCGAACCGCTTTTCTCAACTAGCTCCACACATAACGCAAGGCGGTTTTCTTGCCACGTCTTGTCAAAGCAGAGATCGTGTCCCCCTTATCACAGGATTCTCATCAATACAGACATGGGTAACCCAACCATGCCTGTTGGTATGACTCCTAGATCTTAGGCAAGTCCCAATGGCCACGAGGAGGACGCTTGATATTCACCCTCTTTAGAAAGGGGACGAGCCTTTTTCTTTTTTTCCTCCCGTGCTCAATAGAATCCTTCCCCCGCCTCAAGTTCTAACACCCAGAGCTCAGGTCAGGTGCGTCGGACCTTCAACTATGTCCGGATCCAACCTTCAAGGTCGGTGGATGCCTTCCTTCGTCACAGAGGAGGACATCAAGAAGTTGAGAGAGGACACATACCTGATCATCGAAATTTCGCATAGGCTGCCCGCCCGAGGGCAGGTCGTCCCTACTCCCGAACCCAACGAGAGCATCGTGTTCATCTCCCACTTCCTCCGAGGACTAGGCCTCGCTCCGGATCCCTTTGTTAGGGGTCTTATGTTCTATTATGGGCTGGATTTTCACGATCTGGCCCCGGATTCCCTTCTTCACATCTCGTCATTTATTGTCGTATGTGAGGCCTTCCTCCGCATTACCCCTCACTTCGGCATGTGGCTCAAGACCTTCGATGTGAAGCCGAAGATGATCGAGGGGCGGCACGCAGTGTGCGGAGGCGCTTTAATAAGCAAAATCGCTAACGCTCCATGGCCTGAGGGTTCCTTCCTAGAGGTGTCCGGATTGTGGCAGTGGGAGTGGTTTTACATCACAGCTCCCCGAAGTGCCAAGTGGGTAGCTGCCCCCACCTTTCGCTCGGGCCCCCCACCACAACTGATGTCATGGATCAGCAGGGGGCTGAGCTGGGGTCCAACCAAGGACGTGCCAATACTACAAAGTCGTACCCGAGATCTCTTTGATAGAGATTTCTGTCTGGTTATGGTAATGCAAGTTATGCTAGTTCGTCGAGTCCAGCCTTGCAAACGCCGGCCCCTCCGCATGTGGGAATTCAACCCGGTAGGACCGCGAGCTAGTCAGCATTTCCTCGGCATGACGCACGAAGAGATGTACAAATCGTTCTTCGGACCCCAAATAGACAGTCCGGACACCACCAAGGACGTGGGCCTGAGCTGCAACCGCCCCGCTGCCCAGGTAAGTAAACCCATGCCGAACCTGCTGTCCTTTTATTTATCATGGCATCATTCTAAAGAGCCGCTCTTTAACCAGGACTGGATAACAAAGGCAATGATGATCAGGTGTTCGTCCCCCCTTCCTGAGGGCTTAGACAATCCGGTGCTGGACAAGATGCTCGAGCCGGCGCCGTATCCAGTGCCCTCAAAGGAAGATGATGGGGGGAATAGAGAGGGCGAAAGCGGGCCTCACTCGCTATTTATTCCAGCCGGGGGAATGAGCGCCTCCGCGAGGGAGGACAGCCAAAGGGAAGAATCTGACATTCTCGCTCCTCTGGGAAGGAAGAGGACTACCTCTGAAGATCTGGAAACTAAGGTTTCCAAACGGGAGAACGAATCTTCATCAGAGGGTCCTGCCTCGGAGGGTATTCTTGCCGCACAATGTCCGTGCGGGGATCAGCCCTCTACCGAGCTGTAAGTAGTCGAAAAGTACTTAATAGTGGAAATATCCTACCTTACTTCCGAAGACAATAACCAGTGCTTATAAATTGTAGTCCGGATCATAGCCCATCTCGACAGAGTTCGTCTTCAAGGGATCTTCTTCCGGAGATGATGGAGAGCGAAACGCCTCCCCCCGACACCCCGCCTCGTGAAGTAGGCGACCTTGAAGTGTCGTCGTGAAGGGTATCTCCGGATCCACTAAGGCCAGAGGATAACCCTTTGGCTACCCGGGATCCCCAGTATCCGGCTCCTAAGGAGAGCGACAGCAAGGGTCCGTACAGTATGCGGTCGGACGTGCTGAAGGATCTTCTGGGGCAAGCGGCCGTCTCGGAAGCGCATCGTACGCTAATGGGTACGGTAATTGAAAGGATTTCATCCGCTGAAAGCGGTTTGCATGAAGCCTTTATGAGTCTGCTGAAAGGCTTCGAGGTACGTGAAATAGTGTATGTTTTTTATAGTACTGCATATGTTCGGTGTGCCCTATGCAGATAGTAGCCCCTGAGACTCTGGTTGTCATCGAAAACGGCGGCAAACAGAGGATCATAGTCCCAGGTAATAACCAGACCGCCTTGATGTGCAGGTGGCTGAAGCTCCGGTGGCTAGCCGGACTGATGGGTTTGCCAAGCTAAAGCGGCAATTGGATGCGGCAGATGCCGACATCATGCTTGTCAACAAGCGGCTCGACGAGGCACAGGGTAAATGATTTTTCCGGTGATCAACACATAGTGAGAGGAGCATCATGCCAGTATCTTTAATATGTTGTGACTGCAGATGGAGCTGCCATCGTGGAGACCCTTCGGGCAGAGCTTGCCCGAGCCAAGGAGCAAGCAAGGAGTAGCAATGCGGCCGCTCTAAAGGCGGCCGAAGAGATAAGGGCCGAACAGGCTGCGCATTGCGAGAGCAAGGAAAAAATAGCCAAGATGGTTGTAGAGTTAAAAATATGCCGCTGGCCATTACCAGCTTCTTGAAGAAGAAAACCGGGCGAAGGTGGCAGACCTGGAGAAGGCCCTGGTGGCTGCCAAGGAAGCCTGCTCCAAAATTAGAGCAAAGAAGAAGGAGCTGAATCAAGCTGCATATATCGTGTCTGGGAAGCCCTTCTTGCTGCGGACTAAGTTCGGAGATCCGAAGTATGCACCTCTGTACAGGCTATGGAGTTCTGCGGACGCCTATGTGGATTTGGCTACAAGTGCTGCTGATGCGGCAGAGTACTTCAAGGATCGGAAAGATCACGAAGTGGAAAAACTCTTCTGGTCACAGTTTCATGCTCCAGTCCATCCGTTGTTGTTGAATGAGCGAATGGATGAGTGGGCCGAGCTCCATAGGTTGTCCGGACTTGCCATGAGGTCCGTTGTGGATCACCTGTGGCCGGGAGGGCCAAGGCCGAATAGCTACTTTAGTTTAGTGCAACAATTCCTTGGTGTTGTGCCACGCGTCGATGCTGTAAAGAGAACGACGTGCATAGAGGGTGCGCGGATGGCCTTTTCCCGTGTCAAGACATACTGGGCGGAGATGGAGGCCACCACTATTGCGACACAGGGTTCGGCCGTAGGCCGAGTGGCTGCCGAGCACTACTTTGAAGAAGTTCTTGAAGGTGCTCGTTCTATAGAGGCTCGGTGCTCAAAGAATATTATGTTGTAGTGACATGTATTCCCATTGTAAAAACAATGTTTTATTGAATTATCAAGGCTGTATTTATACTTTTGCCCAAAAGTACTATGATGCCTCATGTGCGGCTGTTTATGTATATATGTATATAACCTGAAAGTTTGCAGTCATCGGCTTCCGCCCCACGCATATAATGCGAGGTTGTTCGCAAAAAATTTATATCCACACTTGATCCAACGTCTTGGTCCGTTAAGGAGGTGATAGCGCAACGAACGAGGCAATCGGACTATATTGCTTTAACACTTTCACTTAGCCATAGGAGTTTGACAGTGAGGCTACTATATAGCCCCTGGTACTTCCGCGCTCGTTCGAATACGGGGCACATACGTACATGACCGGAAAACGGCCCTTTGTTAATGCGGAGGAATCCTGAAGATTCCGATGAGTCATCGAGTGGTTGACCAGTCTCTCGCTATATCATGACAATCAGTTTTCGGCTTTCTCTACTGAGGTGCTCATCCGGATGAACCAGGGCACAATCGCAGTAGTTCTCCCAGTGCTACCTTAGCCGATATAACGGAACATAAGGTACCAAAACGTGGGAGCCAGGCAAACCCAACATTTGACCAAAGACATGATTCGGAGCTGACGCATATAGGGCCAAACTCGCGACGCCGAACACTCCCTAAGGTGTTCGGTCTTTATAACATATACCGGGCCAAACAATGCCCTTAATAAGAAACCCCATGTGTCTAGGTACGTGCAAAATCCTGGCGTGGCCACATGCCAATAACACTAGCATCCTTCTCGGTTGTGTGGAGTATCCGGAGGATGTGAGCAACAAGAGACAGTAAAAAAGGTTTACGCAAGAAACCTTTGGGCGGGTCCCTGCTGCATGTCTGCGCCTGTGTCTCCGTTGTGCCGTGTCCTAGACGGGTGTAGCACGATTGTCATCTGGCGGTTCCCGTGTTCATCTTAGCTTCTTGCCGCCTTGGTTGTTGCTTCCGGAATGTGTCCAGCAATTGTATTGCCGGAGAGGGCTTCTAGAGAGTTAGGCCCTGAAAGAGAAAAGGAATGACAAAGGTATGCAGCCCCTAGTGCGGTTAAGCCACAATGCGGGGCATGTCCTGATCGTGCCCCCGCCTATATCCCTCAGAGGGGTCGCCCGACAGAGTCCGGAACCACTGGAGGTTCCGGTGCAGGATTTGGCCCGGGTCCGGGCTTGCTGCCCCCGTCATTAGGGCCCATGGGAGCCTTGCCTCCCATGCGCCCGGCGTTTGGGAGGTCGCCTTGGGGTGCCCCCAGAACTACCTTCCCTTGGCTTGGTGCCCTTCGGGACAACACCTCGGCATCGTCCGTAGGGCGGGGGGAGGAGGCGGTCGGGAGCAAATCACTGTTCATCTCCGACAGGCCCAGAGACCCATCCGAAGAGGATATGTCGAGACGGCCCTTGGGTGGGCTGCATGATCATGTTCGGCATGATAAGAAACAATAAAATGAAATATACCAGAACTGTTATGGTATCCGGATACTTACGACTTCGCCAGGGGCTTGTCCCTGGGCAACCACTCCTCGTCGTTGAATGCGGCCGTGGTGGAGCGGTCCGGAAGGAGGGCTCTTCCCTTCTTGGACCCTTCGGCCTCCACGGATGGGGTGGCCTTCCTTTTCTTATCTCCCCCGGCTGGAGGGGGAGAATTTTCCTCTTCCTCCTCCTCGTCTTCGTGGGAGGAGGGCGTCTCGGTGTTATTGGACGACGAGTCCGATACAACCTTGCGCCGAAGACCTTTCCTGGTCCCCGCGGCCTTCTTCTTGGCCTTCTTCTCCGGCGCCTCATAGGGCCCCGGAACCAGCATCTCCGTCAGGAGAGTGCTTGCTGGATCTTCAGGCAGTGGGGCCGGACAGTTGATCCGCTCCGCTGTCGCGACCCATTCCTGTCAAATAATGTGGAGGCTCAGGTTCCTCACATAATTATACTAGGGAAAGAAACGCCTTATGGGATATAAGGAGCTTACCAGATTAGAAGGGCGCTTTGCGCTGAGTTCGCGCTGCTCTGTAAGGGGAGGAGGTACCTCGGCAGACTTGAATAGCACCCTCCAGATGTCCTGGTGCGTCGTGTCGAAGAGCTCTCGCAGCGTCTGGTGCCTTGCCGAGTCGAACTCCCACATATTGAATGCCCGTCTTTGACACGGGAGGATCCAGCGGAAGAGCATGACCTGGACCACATTGACAAGCTTGATGTTCTTGCTTATAATGTTTTTAACATAGTTCTAGAGTCCGGTCAGCTCCACCGATGAACCCCAAGATAAGCCCTTCTCCTTCCAGGAGGTTAGCCACATGGGGATGCCGGATCGGAATTCGGGGGCCGCCACCCAGTTGGTGTCGCGCGGCTCGGTGATGTAGAACCACCCTAATTGCCACCCCTTCACGGTCTCCACATAGGATCCTTCGAACCAGGTGACGTTGGGCATTTTGCCCACCATGGCGCCTCCGCACTCCACTTGCTGGCTGACCACCACCTTTGGTTTAACATTGAAGGTCTTCAGCCACAGGCCGAAGTGGGGCTTGATGCGGAGGAAAGCCTCACACGGGACGATAAACGCCAAGATGTTGAGGATGAAATTGGGGGCCAGGTCATGGAAGTCCAGCCCGTAGTAGAACATGAGCCCGCAAACAAATGGGTGGAGGGGAAATCCCAGCCCGCGGACGAAATGGGTAAGGAATACAACCCTTTCATGGGGCTCAGGGGTAGGAACTATCTGCCCCGCGCCAGGGAGCCGGTGCGCGATATCTGTGGCCAGGTATTCGGCTTCCCAGAGCTTCGTGATGTTCTCCTCCGTAATGGAGGAGGCCATCCACTTGCCTCCCGCTCCGGACATGTTCGGAGTGTTTTTGCGGAGAAGATGCGAACTTGGCCGCTGGAGCTCGAGTGCGCGAGAATGGATAGGCAGGGAAGAAGAAGGCGTGGGTAAAAAGAGGAGTCCTTATCCCTTTATAAGGGCGGTAGAAACTGCGTGCCTCCCCACTTGCCTGTTAAAACTCACTTATTCCCCAAGCATCGTGATTGATGGCGTGGTTGGGTTACCCACGCCCGTATTGATGAGGATCCCGGGATAAGGGGACACGATCTTTGCTTCGACAAGACGTGCCAAGAAAACCGCCTCGCAATATGTGCAGTAGCTGGTTGAGAAAAACGGTTTGAATAATAACCGGGGCCATGGCGTGATGTCACGTTATGAAAAGTTGTCAGCAGATTAGATTTGTGAAAATATTATACTCTCTACGGTGGTATGTGGAATTTGTTTTGCAGAGTTGGACACTATCCTTGTGTTCAAAATCTTCTATGGAGTATTCAGAGGAGGAACCCGCCTTGCAATGACGAAGACAATCTACGCGCCGGACTCATCATCATTGAAGCTTGGTTCAGGGCTACTGAGGGAGTCCTGGATTAGGGGGTCCTCGGACAGCCGGACTATATCCCTTGGACGGACTGTTGGACTATGAAGATACAAGATTGAAGACTTCATCCTGTGTCCAGATGGGACTCTCCTTTGCGTGGAAGGAAAGCTTGGCGATTTGGATATGTAGATCTCCTCCCTTGTAACCGACTCTGTGTAACCCTAGCCCCCTCTGGTGTCTATATAAACCGGAGGGTTTAGTCCATAGGACAACAACAATCATACCATAGGCTAGCTTCTAGGGTTTAGCCTCTTTGATCTCGTGGTAGATCAACTCTTGTAATACTCATATCATCAAGATCAATCAAGCAGGAAGTAGGGTATTACCTCCATCGAGAGGGCCTGAACCTGGGTAAACATTGTGTCCCCCGCCTCATGTTACCATCCGCCTTAGACGCGCAGTTCGGGACACCCTACCCAAGATCCGCCGGTTTTGACACCGACAGTGGACAAGACCGTTGGTGAAGTCCCAATGGCCTCGGGGGGAGGTGCAATGATGTGCTCGGGGAAGTAGCCCCAGTGAGGTGGGAGACAGCATCAATGAAGCGCACCTGATGCGGTGGAAGTCGGTGTCTGTGAGGCACGTCGGTTGCGGCGGCCGACGTTGTTGGTGGACCACCTGGTGCGGTGGACGAGGGCGTAGATGAGGTAGCTCCGGTGCGGTGGTGAAGCACGACCCTCGTATTCATCGTCGTCATCCGGCACAGAGGTGGGGAAAGAGATGAGACAAGGGGCGATTCGAAATTTTCTTGGGTTTGCGGCGAATTAGGGATTTAAGCGCTCTGGTGCGGAAGGGGACGATGGAGAAGGGAGATTTTGTAGGGATGGAATTGGGGCCGCCAGATATTTCAATCCAAAGTGTGGAAGCGCGAACTTATTTTGTCGTCATTCTTTTTTGGGGGGTCGGGGGAGGGAGTGAGGGAGGGGGTGGGTGGCTGGGTGCTAGCATCCGTAGGACACATGCGACCACCACGACACGACCCTAGTTTGTCTGGTGCGCCTACATTTGAGAATGCAAACCAATCTTCTTTCATTTGCAAACAAATTCATATGTATTACCATGCCCGTGTTTTCCTTGCAAATAATTAGTCATTCAAAATGAGATACTATAAATTAATTAATGAGGAGTTATTTGAATTAGAGTGTGTGTCACATAGCGATCTCCAATTCTAACGTGGATTTGGCTTTTCATGGTATCCACACTACTTTTTTAATACGAATTCATATGTATAAGATGAACACCATGGTAGTGAGAAAACTTTGGATGGATTCAAACATATGACCTACAACATAGCACATCAATTGAGTCAATGTCAACTTTTCCAAACCTAGTATGGCATAAATTCGAAATAATTACAGAAGCCATATGCATGGTCCTCAATTCAAATCTTACAATGTACACTAAATTGAAATGTCGATATTAAGTCTCGTACTATCTACATTCAAATGTTGTATTTAGCCCCCCCCCCCCGGCACACACGCTACGTACTTCCTATATTGATCAATCTTCCTCTCCTAACCACCTTAGGAAGCTATCGGTTTCTGACACGCGTTCATTCTTTCTCTCCATGTTTCGATCTCTAACTCTCTCAACTACACAACCCCCTTTTCCCACTCTGTTACCAAATGTATCTACCTCACACACCCACCATTGCACTCCATGCCGAGCTCTCTCGCTCTCCCTCCCACCCTCTCTCGCTAGATACATGCATTGCCTATCTAGATCCTCCCTCTCCATGCACGCACATTGTCTATCTAGGTCACTCTCTCCAACCCGTCTCACTCTTTCGCTCGCACGACAACCCACACTCGCTCAATCTCTCTCTGTTTATATATGTAATCGATTGACCTTGCTTCCTCCCATGCACAAAATATATCTACATTTCTGTGACTGGATCATCTCTCAATCTCTATCTTACAGCCCTCACCCTTCCCAAAAAGCTCAATCAGACAATATCTCTCCAGAGCATATATATCTTTTCAACGAATGCCGGACCACACTCACTTTGTCTCTCTATCTATCTGTGTCTCGATTAACCTCGCTTTCTCACGCCGTATCTTCCACACATTGAAGCTACCTCTCTATCCTCGCAGAGCCGGAGCTATTTACATTGCGAGGGGGACTCCAACCTTGGATTAATTTGTGAAGGCATCTATTCTGTTGCATTTATATTATATTTTCGTAGCATTCGGCCCACAACTACTCCAAACACCGGTGCAACCGCCGCACCTCCCCCAATTGATTTCCCTCTAGCTCGGTCATTGCTCTCTCGCATGTCCTTTCTCACCTTCCACATCACAACATGGTATTTTTGCAAAAAAAACTTTGTTGTTCTCTTTAATTATTACAAATAAGCTACAAAACTACACAGCGATACTTCACCTATAATGGAACAAATTTCGACCCACAAATTAAAGTGCTACAAACTACACACCGAGGGGCCCATCTATCATAGAACAAATTTGGACCTGATGAGGACATCAATACCATGTTACACCCACAGCCCCTACTGTTACATATACTGGACCAATTACTAGAGCTCGCGCACGCCAATTAAATTACCAGGTACTTTCGTTTCTTGGTAATGATTCTAATGTTCATGAGATTATGATGCTGCCTAAATTGGATACATTTGTTTTGCTTTCAAATGAAGGGCCTAGCTTGGAGAAGGATGAACATTGGAGCAAGAACACGCATGGAGTTGATGGCATGCGCAAGGGGATCAAGAACGGAGTTACAAGTGATGATTTCAGGACTTTGAAGCCGCCATAAGGAGTGCATGAAGCCTTGGACGAAATATACAAGATGCCACTTCATAATATTCGTCCATAGGCTATTCTAGGTGCTGCGTCACCTTATTAATGGGCCAGGCCCATGTAATTTCGAAATACTTAAGTATAGGCTATTTTTAGAGTCCGTATGTGTGGGGAAACAAGAGTTAGGGTTGGTTTCGGACCCCACCCTCAAGGGCCACGAAATTCCCCTCTCTTCCTCCATATATACAGCCCTTAGGGCGTCGTTTAGACTTGGGTTTTGTTTAGATTAAAAGTTCGCCATAGCTGCAACTTCGCGTACTTCGTTTGTGTCCAACGACCAGACCAAGACGTCACAGAACCCCACCTTGATCAATAAAGCTTTCATCTTATATTCGCAATATCCAGATTGCAATCTCAGCTTCTTGCTTGTTCTTCGTTTGCTCGCAGGAAACAGGCCCTCGTGGTCAGGTTGATCGTGCTCCGGCGTGGTCAATAACCCCTCGGAAGTTGGTTTAGCGATTGCTAAGGCGCGACGTCTCGCGTTCGTAGTCGGATCGTCAAGGTCGACTCCCACAGAAAACGATAGCCACCATCTCATCGAAACATCGGGACACCTTAGCCCCTATCAAGTGGTATCAGATTTCTAGGTGCTCGGTGAGATTTTTACAGTTTTTCGTAGATTAGATCGAGTCTGTTCTTCATACCTACAGTCTAAAAAAAGCCACACAAAAAAATTAGGGTTAGTTCATCATATCCGAACCAATCTGAGCCTTTGCATAATCTTTTTAGGGTTTTTGCTTTGTTGAATTTGCGGTTGCATCGTCGTGTCAAGTTGCTGGTCTTAGAGTCTAGTCTTTTAGAGTTTCGAGTTCTGGTCATAAGTTGTCACGCCGCCGCCGCACCATCATCATCGCCCATCTACCACTTTTGCTTATCCGCCACCGCTCTGAATCTATCCATATACCACCACCAATCCGTATCCATATACCACCACCAATCTGTATCCATATACCACCACCGCTACCATATACCACCACCGCTGCCATATACCACAACCATATATCCACCACCAATCCGAGTTCTTCTCATATTAGGTTTGTTCTTGAGATCAATCTCAATTCCGATTCGTGTTTCCTTGCCTGCGTAGGTCTCGGAAAAAAAAAAAAAAAAAAAAGAGTCTGGAGACCCCCGGGCAGTTTTTAGGCCAAAATTTTCTCGGGCAAAATTTTTTTTTCCCTATCCTATTTTTAGGCTTTTCTGAGTCTTTTGAGCCACGTGCCATCATAGTGATTTTTTGTCGCACTTTTTCGTCGTCGCTGCCCTGATTTCCGAAAAAAAAGTGGAAAAAAAAATTTCGTGCCCATCTATCAGTTTGACGAGGGAAGAGTTTTGAGACACTCGCCATTATAGTAATTTTTCGCAAAAAAAAAGAGGAGCGCAAAAAAAAAGAGGAGCGCAAAAAAAAAAGGAGCGCAAAAAAAAAAGCGAAAAAAAAAGTTCCAGAGTGTGCTTTTCCCTTATTTACGTGCAGCGCCGTGATTTTGTTAGTGTTCTAGGCTCGCGTCTCTAGCACGGTCTAGCCTAGGACCAGCACAGTACCGTCGTTGAGCGTTTATTCAACTTTGCATCTCTGAATTGATTATTGCTGACCCTTTTTGCTACCATACTATAAGCCTTCCCAGCTCCACATACCTCTACGTCGTGCGTTTGACTCTCCCTGGCAATCGCTCTATCCAAGCTTTTGAGAGTTTTGACTACAACGGTTGCCGATCACCGCCTGCTGCTGGGTAAGAACTGGTAAGAATTTGAGATTTGCTTGACGGATTTGTGACACCCGCCACCACCACCTCTTGTTAGTATTCTGTAGGATCATATTCTTGTGTGTTTTCTATTGTTGCTAACCATGGCAGGATCACAAGCCGACGAGACTGACTGGGAGAACATGACGAATCAGGAGTTGCATGATAAATTTCAGCAAATGATGAATGGACAGGTGCAGGATGTGCTAAACAGATTTGAAGAGGCCATGGAGAAGATAGATTGACATGGAGAAGACGTTCGAAACAAAGCTCGATAACAGGTTTAATGAATTGCTCGCGCGTCTTCCACCACCACCACCGGCTGCACCTAACGCACCTCTACAACAACAACAACGACGACTACCTACACATCGTGAAACAGCCCTCCGCCGAGCGAGCCGTCTCCCTCTTGCACCTGGCCAAACTGTTGGTGCTGCTGTTGCTACTTCTGTGGCTCCTGCTGCTGATGCGGAGGATGATTTTGCTAGCGATTACGAGGATGAGGTTGATCAAAATCAGAACTACGTGCCACCACCAGCACAGCAACCATCAGGTCGTCCACATGCAAATAATGGCAATGGTAGGGCTCACCCTCAGGTACGAGATCATGACCATCTCCCTAAACTAAAATTGAATATTCCACCATTTGAGGGTAGATATGTTCCTGATATATACCTTACTTGGGAGTTAGAAACTGAACAACGATTTACATGTTTACAATATCCCGAGGAGAGACGTGTTCCTGCTGCTGTTTGTGCATTCACTAGCTTTGCATGTGTTTGGTGGTCTGAGCATTGTAGATTATATCCCATTCCTGCTACTTGGGCTGCTTTGAAAACTGCTATGCGTACTCGTTGGGTTCCACCATATTATCAACGTGAATTACTTCAAAAATTGCAGCGCTTAAGACAGGGAAAAAATTCTGTAGAAGAATATTATCAGGAATTGCAAACTGGCATGATTAGATGTGGTATTGTTGAGGAGAATGAAGCTATGCTTGCACGTTTTATGGGTGGATTAAATAGAGAGATTCAGACGATCCTAGAGTATAAGGAGTATACTAATATCACTCGTTTATTCCATCTTGCTTGTAAAGCTGAACGTGAAGTGCAGGATCGACAGGCATTGGCGCGGACTAACTTTTCTGCAGGTCGACCTTCTTCATGGACACCACGTGCATCATCTACTTCCACACGTTCTGCTTCACCGGCGCCTCCGTCGGCTGCCACCTCCAACCGTGATACAATAAAGCAGGCACAATCACCACTATCTGCCAAGAGCACACCTTCTGGGCCTGCAAAGAGCTCTTCTTCATCCATGGCATCAACAGGGCAGACACATGATATTATTTGTCGACGTTGCAAGGGTGGAGGTCATTATGCGAGAGAATGCCCATCTAAGCGTGTGATGATTGTTACTGAGGATGGTGGGTATGAGTCCGCTAGTGACTATGATGAGGAGACTTTGGCTCTTGTTACACGTGACGAACACGGTGGAGACGATTCTGATCATGAGACGCAATACATGGCTCCTGAAGATGCTGACAGGTATGAATGTTTAGTTGCTCAACGTGTTTTGAGTGTGCAGGTTACACAAGCTGAGCAAAATCAGAGGCATAATTTGTTCCATACAAAGGGAGTTGTGAAGGAACGTTCTGTTCGCGTGATCATAGATGGAGGGAGTTGCAACAACTTGGCTAGCATCGAGATGGTGGAGAAGCTATCTCTCACCACAAGACCACATCCACATCCTTACTACATCCAATGGTTCAACAACAGCGGCAAGGTTAAGGTAACACGTACTGTTCGTGTGCATTTTAGTATCTCTACATATGCTGATTATGTTGATTGTGATGTGGTACCTATGCAAGCATGTTCCTTATTACTTGGTAGACCATGGCAATTTGATAAAAATTCTATTCACCATGGTAGAAACAATCAGTATACTCTTGTTCATAAGGATAAAAATATTACTTTGCTTCCTATGACTCCTGATTCCATTTTGAAAGATGATATTAATAGAGCTAATAAAGCAAAACAGGAGAAAACTAAGAGTGAAAATCAGATTGTGGCAAAAGAATTTGAGCAACAAATGAAGCCTAATAATAAACCATCTAGTGTTGCTTCTGAAATTAAATTGAAAAGTGCATGTTTACTTGCCACCAAATCTGATATTGAAGATCTAGATTTTAGCAAATCTGTTTGCTACGCTTTTGTGTGCAAAGAGGCATTATTTTCATTCGAGGACGTGCCTTCCTCTTTGCCTCCTGCTGTCACTAACATTTTGCAGGAGTTCGCCGACGTCTTTCCACAAGACGTGCCACCGGGATTACCACCTATTCGAGGGATTGAGCATCAAATTGACTTAATTCCCGGTGCATCATTACCCAACCATGCACCATACCGTACCAATCCAGAGGAGACGAAGGAGATTATGCGTCAAATCCAGGAGCTGCTCGACAAAGGTTATATAACGAATCCCTTAGTCCTTGTGCTGTTCCTATCATTTTAGTGCCGAAAAAGGATGGTACGTCGCAGTATGTGCGTTGATTGTAGAGGCATTAATAATATTACTATTCGTTATCGTCATCCTATTCCTAGGCTAGATGATATGCTTGATGAATTGAGTGGCTCTACAATATTCTCCAAAGTTGATTTGCGTAGTGGTTACCATCAAATTCGTATGAAATTGGGAGATGAATGGAAAACAGCATTTAAAACTAAGTTTGGATTATATGAGTGGTTAGTCATGCCTTTTGGGTTAACTAATGCACCTAGTACTTTCATGAGGTTAATGAACGAAGTTTTACGTGCCTTCATTGGACGATTTGTGGTAGTTTACTTTGATGACATATTGATTTATAGCAAATCTTTGGAGGACCATTTGGAACATTTATGTGCTGTTTTTATTGCTCTACGTGATGCACGTTTGTTTGGTAACCTTGGAAAGTGCACCTTTTGCACCGACCGAGTATCTTTTCTTGGCTATGTTGTTACTCCACAGGGAATTGAAGTTGATAAAGCCAAGATTGAAGCTATTGAGAGTTGGCCGCAGCCCAAAACGGTCACACAAGTGAGGAGTTTCCTTGGCCTCTCTGGTTTCTATAGGCGTTTTGTGAGAGATTTCAGCACCATTGCTGCACCTCTCAACGAGCTCACAAAGAAGGATGTACCTTTTGTTTGGGGTACCGCACAGGAACAAGCCTTCACGGTATTGAAAGATAAGTTAACACATGCTCCTTTACTCCAACTTCCTAATTTCAATAAGACTTTTGAGCTTGAATGTGATGCTAGTGGAATTGGATTAGGAGGTGTGTTATTACAAGATGGAAAACCTGTTGCATACTTTTCTGAAAAATTGAGTGGGCCTAGTCTGAAGTATTCTACTTATGATAAAGAATTATATGCTCTTGTTCGGACCTTAGAAACATGGCAACATTATTTATGGCCCAAGGAATTTGTTATACATTCTGATCATGAATCTTTGAAACACATTAAAAGTCAAGCAAAACTGAACCGTAGACATGCTAAATGCATTGAATTCATTGAGACTTTCCCTTATGTCATTAAACACAAGAAGGGTAAAGAAAATGTTATTGCTGATGCATTGTCTCGTCGTTATACTATGCTTTCACAACTTGACTTTAATATATTTGGTTTGGAGACCATCAAAGATAAATATGTTCATGATGCTGAATTTAAAGATGTATTGCAGAATTGTAAGGAGGGGAGAACTTGGAACAAGTTCGTTCTTAACGATGGATTTGTGTTTCGTGCTAACAAGCTATGCATTCCAGCTAGCTCCGTTCGTCTTTTGTTATTGCAGGAGGCGCATGGAGGAGGATTAATGGGACACTTTGGCGTCAAGAAGACGGAGGATATACTTGCTACACATTTCTTTTGGCCAAAGATGAGACGGGATGTTGAGCGTTTTGTTGCTCGCTGCACTACATGTCAAAGAGCTAAGTCACGACTCAATCCTCATGGTTTATATATGCCTTTGCCTGTACCTAGTGTTCCTTGGGAGGATATATCTATGGACTTTGTTTTAGGTTTACCTCGAACAAAGAAGGGGAGGGATAGCATATTTGTTGTCGTGGATAGGTTCTCGAAAATGGCACACTTTATACCATGTCATAAAAGCGATGATGCTGTTAATGTTGCTGATTTGTTCTTTCGTGAAATTATTCGCTTACATGGTGTGCCAAATACTATTGTTTTAGATCGTGATACTAAATTTCTTAGCCACTTTTGGAGATGTTTATGGGCTAAGTTGGGGACTAAGCTGCTTTTTAGTACTACTTGTCACCCCCAAACTGATGGACAAACTGAAGTAGTCAATAGACATTGTCTACTATGCTTAGGGATGTTTTGAAGAATAACAAGAAAATGTGGGAAGAATTCTTGTCTCATGTTGAATTTTCTTATAATCGTTCATTGCATTCTACTACTAAGATGTGCCCTTTTGAAATTGTGTATGGTTTCCTACCTCGTGCACCTATTGATTTGTTGCTCTTCCATCTTCGGAGAAGGTTAATTTTGATGCTAAAGAACGTCTGAATTGATTTTAAAAATGCATGAGTTAACTAAGGAAAACATTGAGCGTATGAATGCTAAATATAAACTTGCTGGAGATAAGGGTAGAAAACATGTTGTGTTTGCACCTGGAGATCTTGTTTGGTTACATTTGCGTAAAGATAGATTTCCTAATCTGCGCAAATCAAAGCTAATGCCACGTGCTGATGGTCCTTTTAAGGTTTTAGAGAAAATAAATGATAATGCATATAAACTTGAGCTACCTGCAGATTTTGGGGTTAGTCCCACTTTTAACATTGCAGATTTGAAGCCTTATTTGGGTGAGGAAGATGAGCTTCCGTCGAGGACGACTTCATTTCAAGAAGGGGAGGATGATGAGGACATCAATACCATTGTTACACCCACAGCCCCTACTGTTACATATACTGGACCAATTACTAGAGCTCGCGCACGCCAATTAAATTACCAGGTACTTTCGTTTCTTGGTAATGATTCTAATGTTCATGAGATTATGATGCTGCCTAAATTGGATACATTTGTTTTGCTTACAAATGAAGGTCCTAGCTTGGAGAAGGATGAACATTGGAGCAAGAATACGAATGGAGTTGATGGTATGCGCAAGGGGATCAAGAACGGAGTTACAAGTGATGATTTCAGGACTTTGAAGCCGCCATAAGGAGTGCATGAAGCCTTGGACGAAATATACAAGATGCCACTTCATAATATTCGTCCATAGGCTATTCTAGGTGCTGTGTCACCTTATTAATGGAGCCAGGCCCATGTAATTTCGAAATACTTAAGTATAGGCTATTTTTAGAGTCCGTATGTGTGGGGAAACAAGAGTTAGGGTTGGTTTCGGACCCCACCCTCAAGGGCCACGAAATTCCTCTCTCTTCCTCCATATATACAGCCCTTAGGGCGTCGTTTAGACTTTGGGTTTTGTTTAGATTAAAAGTTCGCCATAGCTGCAACTTCGCGTACTTCGTTTGTGTCCAACGACCAGACCAAGACGTCACAGAACCCCACCTTGATCAATAAAGCTTTCATCTTATATTCGCAATATCCAGATTGCAATCTCAGCTTCTTGCTTGTTCTTCGTTTGCTCGCAGGAAACAGGCCCTCGTGGTCAGGTTGATCGTGCTCCGGCGTGGTCAATAACCCCTCGGAAGTTGGTTTAGCGATTGCTAAGGCGCGACGTCTCGCACGTTCGTAGTCGGATCGTCAAGGTCGACTCCCACAGAAAACGATAGCCACCATCTCATCGAAACATCGGGACACCTTTGCCTCTATCACAACTTGAGGCAGCGGAACAACTACTGGCAGTGGAACAACGAATGACGGTGATGGACTCCAATCCGCAGGGACTCTGGCTGGAACATTTATCCTAGCTCGCGAACACAGGAACCACACCAAACAAGCAAGCAAACCAGGAATGGCCTGCAAACTGGCATGACACACCAGGTCAGTACATTGAATGTACTTGCAAGCTCACAATAACCAAAAGTAGTCAAGACAAACAACAACATGTCATTAGCAGGTTAAAGCAATCATGAACATGATACTAACAGAACAACATGGCATGCACAATCTGAACATGATACGGCTAGAATAACATTAGCATGGCATGAGCATAAGAAAATGATGATACTACATGCAACCGGTAAACCATATCATGCACCAACTTACTCTTATTCGTCGGTTACCTCGTAACCATCTCATGCATCAACTTACCAACATCAGTATCCATGATACCTCCATGATTCTTTCTCGATCACAACCAATCTCTTTCTCATCATCGAACCGGGGTTATTATTAATCAAGTTATTATTATAGTTGGCTCATAGTGTGACCGACTATGAACTGGGCCCGTATCTGCGGGCGCGACTATTGATAGATTAAACACACACTTTCCAGAGGTTAGTACACTGTACCCACACCACGAAATCCATGGCCTCGTGCCCCCATTTGGGTGGACCAACAGCATTCCAACAAAACCGATCTATTGCCATCACACTCTCCCAGTCACTCCGACAAACTCCCCTTTGGGATATGTCCTGGGTGGCCCCATGTCAACTCGTGACACCCAACGGCCACCATGGCAAAACATGAACGGTCCCAAATGGGGACAACGATCCTCACAAAAACAACGAGCACACAAGGTTTATGTCCGTCCACCTGATCAGGGTAGCGCGCGCCCATAAACTTCCCTCGTTGAAGGCACCGGAGAGAGGCATGACAATAGACCCCATTAGGGCATTCCCATAAGAGGCAAATGTGGCTACACTTGTTAGCTCGATTTGGTGGCACCATGAATTAGCCAACAGTTGTTCAAGTTCATTATTATCCGGTTAAACTTGAATGCAATGAGCTGGGCCATAATAATATGATGCAACTATAATGCATGAGCATGATATCAACATAAGCATGGAGGTGCAACATAATCATCGAGCTTAACAATAATGAAGAGCATGGCATACTGACAAGCATGAGTATAACACTACACATGAGCATAGCATGACTACTAGCATTAGAAATAAATACCATGCAAGAACATAAAAAGAATACTACCAAGTAAGCATGTAACCAACTAGATGGGACGGAACATGCATAGCAACGGTACTAGATAACAAACGGTAAGCATGCATCAGAATAAACAGCACTACCACTAGCATGTGCTACTACTACCAAGCATGATAGGAGAAAATAATACTAGCAAGTAGTACAAGATAGCAAGATGCATCAGAACATAGCATGAAGGTGGACATGAATCCACGAGCATAACTGAAACAATGACAGTAGCAGCAAATAAGCAGGCATTAAACGGGCAAACATTTCTTAAATAATCAAGTAGAAACCATGGCTACTGCATGGCTATCATACAAGTGGTTGTTGTGGCTTGCCTGGGGTGATAGAATCTCCGGGAAGAAGTGCGATGAAGCCACAGAACGATTTGCAGAACGGTTCTCTCTCGGAGGGGGCTGATTAGAAGCAAGGGCAAAATGGTCATTTTCACTATAGGACCACCTAGTGAAAATGTTGCCAACAAAAAGAGTCCGATGAGACAAAGAATTGGGCGTTGGTTTCACCTCGATCGGAGTTACAGTCGCGAAGATACGAGGTGATGAAGGAGAGAGACTAATCTGTGAAATTATTTATCGCCAACGGGTCCCTGAGTGGAAAAACAGAAAATGTATTTAAGAGAAATACGCCTTCGGAACAGAGAAAGCGCATTCTTGGCCGTAGTAGAGAAAAATGTGTTTTCCAAAAGAGAAAACGCCTTTCTCTCTGAACCACTTCAAGAATACGTTTTCAGATAAAAGAAAACGCATTTGGCAGAATACGTTTTCACTTAATGACATGGGAGGGCTGAGGGCCACTTACGCGTGGGGTCCAGTGGTAGGGGGGTCGATCGGGGGCGTCGTCTTCCTCCCTGCACATGTTCTCCCGTGAAGTAGAGGAGGGGAACAGAGGAGGGAGCGAGGAGGGGGCGGCCGGCCTAGGCCAGCTCCGTCCAAGGCACGGGAGCCTGCCCGGGGTAGCTCGAACTCCAGCGACCACCAAGGACGAACGACGAGGAAACGGCGAGGTTTTGCTACTCCGGTGAACAAATGAGGTGAGGGAGGAGTGGGTGAGGTGTGGAGGAACCCGGGGCACACTTCTATAGCCGCAGAGGAGGGTTCTAGAGCTCACGGGCGAGCTCGAGCTACGCTCTAATGGAGGACAGGAGACGGATGCGTCACGGGCATGGCGATGGCAATGCGACCGTAGTGATACAGGGTGGGGCAGTGATGCAGAGTGGTGCAGACGAGCACGGGGGATCTCCTGTACAAGAAGAGGTGTCGAGACGTGAAGGGAAACGATGGCAACAGAGGCGACAACCTACCAGAACACGAGATTTGGCTGGTGTGGCATGTGGTCGCCGCGTGAACTGGCACACACGGTGCTTGCTGACCGGCCAAATCATGTCTAGTAGATAGTCCTTAGTGCCCTAAGTTGCAATGAAGAAATAAAAGATCTCACGGGAAAATAATAGATTTGCAGGAGGAGCCAAACCACAATAGTAGCAAAGTGTTTGTGCTGGGCAGAGGGGGCCCAAGCTTAGCAACAAAGGAATGGGTTTGTCTGGTAATGATCACATGCTAAGATGATGTTGATCGCCAAAAATCATCTTAACAGGAGGGGTTTAGCTGGTACTTCCTGTACAAAGCACCATACTGGATAGAAATGGAAATGAAGAAGTAGCACTCACATAAGTGCTGGGAATGAGCTGAAAATTGGCATGGCCCAATGATTTGAAGATATGAAGATGTCCAAAAAGTTTCATGCCATTTGGATGAACCAAACTAGCACTTGCTTCATAAATCATATCCCTGGACAAAAATTTGGAAACATTGCACAGGGAAAATGAATTAATGAAGTGAGCCAAAACATGGTGGAGAGAGTGAATATAGATACGAGAATGTCCTGGTAAAGTTTCAGCTTAAATGAAGCAATATAAATATGGTTGCTTCACAAACTTAAAATCTAACCAGAAACCCAGATTTGGAGCTGGGCTCACATAGAGGAGTTACATGAGCTCAAATTTTGTGGAGTCATATATGAGCACATGGAGGAGCTTGCAAAATTTCAACTCATTTGGATTATCCTAGCTAGTACTTCCTTCACAAAGACTTCCCTTAGACAGGAATTATGGAAATTTGCTGAGGAAGGTTCACTAGGAAAATTAAGTTGAATTTTGGCATGGGGCAATGATATGGATAAGGAAAGGTGTCCAAAAAGTTTGGGGTCAATCAAGCAAAGATAAATGACACTTCCTTCTCAAAAAGCCACTTAGGGCAGAATGAGAAAAGGAATATTTGTGAATTATCTTTGATGATACCAAGGAAAAATTTTGACATATCAGAGGAAGACCGGACCTAAACAATTTATGAGAATTACTTGGGGATTTTCAGAGTGACAGGAATATAGGTTGTTTCACAACCTAGGGAAAAAGGATTATTCCTCTAATAGAAAAGGAATATTCCCAAGAAAAAGAATATTGGATTAGGTCAAGGATGAAAATGACATGATCTTGGGATGATGATGAGGGTAGCAAGCCACTATAAAACCTCGGAAGACATGACCTTCCCAAGTTTCAGAACCACATAGTCATGGAAAAATGCAATTCAAAACAAGAAATCCAAGGAAATCATCAGAAAAAGGGCAAAATCTAGGGTGTTACAGACCTCCCCCCTAAAGCAAATCTCGTCCTCGAGATTTGGTTTCTTAGGGAACAGGTAAATCTTATGACTTGAAGAAATCATTTCCAACTCGGGTTTCTCCTATACTCTTAAATTATGTTCCCACTGAATTGGATCTGAGTGACTACCTTGATCTAGGGTGGTTTGCTTCATGATATCTGACATACTAACCAGACTTATCTCATATGTTCCTGTTCATACTGTCTCAAATTTTCTTTCATATCTATTGGCTTAGTTGAGGTCCAAAAGATTATCATTACTGACATACGTGTCCTTCCCAATATTGATCCTTGCTAGAGATGTTATTCTCGTATCGAGTACCAAGAATATTCCACGGAGTGGGTAACACATCTTCCCGTGGATAACATCTTCTATCCAGGCATCGAGTTCTTCGAACATATGCATGCCTTCTCGGTTCAAAACAGTGATGTGAATCGTACATGTTCTTCTAATGGATTATGACATCTTGCAGGAGTTCCTGACTTATCTTGAGTGTGTTCATAGTCTTGAGTATCCAATCTGTAGCAAAGGTTTGATTGTCGCTTGACGTGACTGATAGAAAAATGCACCATCTCCTGATGGTAACATTTGCAGACTTGACTGGCGGTGATTATGGGAAGAATCCCGTTCACGGCAGGCTATTCTTTAATCTATTCCCATATGTGAGAGCACATGCTTCATGATTTAATACTCGGATTCTTCATTTTGCCGGTATTCTCATGTGGATAGTAGGTCGTGTGATACTTTGGCATGGTTACTGAGGTCAATATATTGAGTTGTCCTTGGGTCGGACTTAACAGACTCGGGTATTCAATGCTGACAGTTCTGAGCATACCGTGGACCGAGATGGTTGCCTTGCTATGAAGTGCTTACCATAATGGAGTAGACCTCTTAGGCATATATTTATGGTGTTTGATATGAAATAAGACTGCCTTGTGCATCCATACCGCATTGTTAATACTCCGGCATACCGGTATTGTCAGTCTTCCTCCTTCATTACTATTTTCTTCATCTGGATCTTTAACTGAAAGAGTAGGGCCTTATATATCCTTGATTATTTTTGTGACCATGAGTACTTTCATGTGCAATATCTTGCAATTCATACTTCGGTGTCGAGTCTCGGGATATTCGTCCGGTTCACGTGTGATTCTACGGATCTCATTATTGTTGTCGACTATGCCTGACAATGACCGGATTATTAACATCACTGATACGTCCATTTTGCATTAGGCTTTTATATGGATATTTATTGCATTATGGGATGTTATTACACATTATATCACAATACTTATGCCTTTTCTCTCTTATTTTATAAGGTTTACATGAAGAGGGAGAATGCCGACAGCTGGAATTCTAGACTAGAAAAGGAGCAAATATTAAAGACCTATTCTGCACAACTCCAAAAGTCTTGAAACTTCACGGAGAATATTTTTGGAATATATAAAATATATTGGGTGAAGAAAGCACCAAAGGGGGGCCACCTACCATCCACAAGGGTGGAGGGCGCGCCCCCGTCCTTGTGGGCCCCTTGGCAGGCCCCCGACGCCCATCTTTTGCTATATGGTGTGTTTTGACCGGAAAAATATAAGGAAGATTTTGGGACGAAGCGCCGCCGTCTTGAGGCGGAACTTGGGCAGAACCAATCTAGGGCTCCGGTGGAGCTGTTCTGCCAGGGAAACTTCCCTCCGGGAGGGGAAAATTGAAGCCAACGTCATCACCAACGATCTTCTCATCGATGTCGGTGGGAAACGACACCTATGGGGTCACTGGGATCCCTTCTACGGTTGGCGGGCGCGGAGTTGTGCGAAGAGCGGGTCTGGCGGTCAACACACAAATCGTTTACCCAGGTTCGGGCCGCAGAGACGCATAAAACCCTAGTCCTGCTTGTATGTGTATAGAGGTGTTCTTATGTTCTTGAACTAGCTGTAGTGGCTCTCTAGTCCCAAAGATCCGAATCCCTCTCCAGTACGCCACGGGCCTCCTTTTATAGACAAAAAGGGGTTGCCACAGTGGCACACATGAGGTGGAAAAGTGTACAGGGGCTGAGTCTATCCCCTGGCATCGCGGGACAAATGCATTTAATGCGCTACCAATGTGCCCCTCTTGATTTATTGGGGACGGCAAAGAAGCTCGTCCCAGCTGTCGTCGCCTCGCCTAGCTCTGACGCGCGTCCAAGCGGACGAGGTGTTGTAGCGCCACGTTGGCTGGCCGCTGGGCTGGCGCGGTGGTGGAGCCTTCATGAAGATCTGCATGCCACCATGCAGGTGCTTGCTGAGTTGGTGTAGAGGACGCATGCTGCCACGCAGATGCCTGCTCAACTGGTCGAGCTGGCAGCTGTATGGGAGCGGCGGTGGAGTCTTGGCGGACACGGGCACGACTGCGGCCTCGTGGGCGTCCTCGGCAAGACAAGGGTCTCGCCGCGGCACCGCGGTCGTCCCCAGCAAGGGTCTTGCTAGGGGTCTCGTGGACCTCCTCGGCAAGGATCTCGCCAAGGGTCGTCGTCTTCTGGTTTCCATCTGATCTTGTGTGTCTATGATCTCTATAAAGATCTGCATGCCACCACGGAGGTGCCTCCCGAGCCTTGGTTCCAATATGGTGTGGGGAACCCTTGGGCTCAAGGGTGGTATGCTCTGTTGGCGCCAGGTAAGTTGCCCCGGCAAGGATCCTGCCGAGGCTGTGGAAGCCACCTCGGCAAGAGTCTTTCCGAGGGAGTCCACCTCGCCCTCTTGCTCTCTTTGTGTCTCTGGCCTTGGCGTTGCTTCGGCATCCCTCCCCTGCCCTGCTTAGTGTGGCCGTGGGCGCGGCTCTGACTGCCCATGCACAAGTTAAGGGGTGCAAAAGGAGAGCCCCTACTTTTGTACACCGACAGGGCCCCTGGGCCTGGGCCACACATAACCATGACGCGTTGTTGGGCTAGGACCAAAACAGTGCGCGGGCAGGTGGGGCCGGTTTTTACCACAGTAATTTCTGGTCTGCTGTGCTTCTCCATGACCCGCGTTGAACGCGCGACGTGGAGGGTCATGCGTGATGTGGGGGTCCTGCGTGGGGCGGTTTCCACACACATGCCTCACATCGTGGTAAAAAGGCGGCCCGCGCCTTCCCCGTAAAAAGGAACAACCACGGGCGCGCTGCTCATTTACCCCATGTGTTTTCTCCAATCTTGGAATAGTCGTCCCCTCCTTCTTCCTCCTCACGCCTCTGCTCTCGCTCGCCGACGCCGCATTTTCGCCGCTCTTTCTCCTCCACTTCTCGCAGCCACCATGTCACCCAAGACCAGCAAGAGCAAAGGAGTGGCTAGGGACGCCGGGGGGTTGTAGCCGCTGGAGAGCGAATAGGCGGCGCGGCGGACGCAGCTCTCCTACTTCCCATCAACGGTCGACGCGGTCCACCTCCGGGACAACTTCAGGCCCCTATGGGGGTGCAAGATGGGGGGAGATGACGGGGCACCCGGCCACGCGTGTCATCCCCGCCAATTGCGCCAAGGCCGCCCCGAATCGGTACCCATTCTTCGTCGACTACTTTTCCTGTGGCCTCTGCCCCCCTTTCTCTGATTTCTTCAATGACATCATGCACACCTACGGCTTCCACCTTCTGGATTTCACTCCAAATGCCGTGGCGTGCATGGCTCTTTTCACCCATCTCTATGAGGGCTTCGTCGGAGTGCTTCCCAGCACGGCGCTCTTCTGCCACTACTTTTACCCTCAAATCCAGAAGGGAGACGCCATCTCTGGTTGCGTCACTTGGATCCCAAGGCCCCTGGAGAAGGGGACGTATCCAGAGGGCGCCCAGAAGGAGAGGTGGGAGGATTGGCGGAGCCGGTGGTGCCGGATTGAGGAGGAGGACCCTCTGGAGTTTTTCCAAGTTCGCCAGACGCCGCCGGTCCGCAGAGATGACTGGGGCGACGTCGACGCCCAGGACGGGAGGCTCACGGTCGCCACCACCAGGATCCACCGCCTTGCCGCTGCCGGGCTCACCCTGGAGATGATCGGGGCGGAATTCATCCGCTGCCGCATCTTTCCTCTGCACAACAAGTGGAGGCCGGCTTGGCTTTTCAGCAATGCAGCCTACATCATGCAGCTCCGCCTTGGCCTGAACCATAACTTCACGGTGAAGGCGCACGCCCACTTCTGCTAGCGGCTCTTCCAGCTCGACGTGGGTCGCGACGGCAGGGCCGAAAGGGCCGGCAAGGCCGTGAAGGCCGGCAAGGTCTCCAAGGGGCCCTTGTTCGGGTTGCTGGCGGGGGTGGTCCCGTTGAGCAACAACTCTCGCTGAACCGACAACATCGCCATGATGTCAGACTTCAACGCGCACGGCCTCGACCCGAATTGGGTCGAGCCGGAGGAGGATTAGGTGCAGGAGTTCTTTGACACCTTGGTGGAGGGGCATGTCCGCGAGGAGCCCCGGCTCATCCAGGACACCACCCAAACATGCAGGCCCACCGGCCTGTGGCCCAAAGTCCAGAACCATGAGCATGTCCGAGTATTATATTCTCAGCTGAACCCCCATACTATGTTATATATTTCCCTTGATTTTTCTCATGTATAAAGTTGTGATATAAAAGATTTTTATATTTCTTTACAGAGGGGGTATCTCTCTATCAAAAATATATTTATGTGTAACTAGTTACTCCTGCCTTTCTACTTCCTTTTGCTGATATGTGGGGCATCTGGCAACAGGGTCCACACGCCATGCACCATATTAGAGTGCACAACTGTTGGAAATATGCCCTAGAGGCAATAAAAAATAGTTATTATTATATTTCCTTGTTCATGATAATTGTCTATTGTTCATGCTATAATTGTATTAACCGGAAACTATAATACATGTGTGAATACATAGATCACAACATGTCCCTAGTGAGCCTCTAGTTGACTAGCTCGTTGATCAATAGATGGTTGTGGTTTCCTGACCATGGACATTGGATGTCGTTGATAACGGGATCACATCATTAGGAGAATGATGTGATGGACAAGACTCAATCCTAAGCATAGCACAAGATCGTGTAGTTCATTTGCTAGAGCTTTTCTAATGTCAAGTATCATTTCTTTAGACCATGAGATTGTGCAACTCCCGGATACCGTAGGAATGCTTTGGGTGTATCAAACATCACAACGTAACTGGGTGGCTATAAAGGTGCACTATAGGTATCTCCGAAAGTGTCTGATCGGTTGGCACGAATCGATACTGGGATTTGTCACTCCGTATGACGGAGAGGTATCTCTGGGACCACTCGGTAATGCATCATCATAATGAGTTCAATGTGACTAAGGAGTTAGCCACGGGATCATGCGTCACAGAACAAGTAAAGAGACTTGCCGGTAACGAGATTGAATGAGGTATGGGGATACCGACGATCGAATCTCGGAAAGTAACATACCGGTGGACAAAGGGAATTGTATACGGGATTGATTGAATCCCCAACATCGTGGTTCATCCGATGAGATCATTGTGGAACATGTGGGAGCTAACATGGGTATCCATATCCCGCTGTTGGTTATTGGCCGGAGAGATGTCTCAGTCATGTCGGCATGGTTCCCGAACCCGTAGGGTCTACACACTTAAGGTTCGGTGACGCTAGAGTTGTTATGGGAAACCCGTATGTGGTTACCAAAGGTTGTTCAGAGTCCCGAATGAGATCTTGGATGTCACGAGGAGTTTTCGAATGGTCCGGAGGTGAAGATTTATATATGGGAAGTCAAGTTTCAGTCGCGGGAATGGTTTCGGGGGTTATAGGTATTGTACCGGGACCACTGAAAGGTGTCCGGGGGTCCACCGGGTGGGGCCACCTGTTAGGGAACGTAGTAATTTCAAAAAAATCCTACGCACACGCAACATCATAGTGATGCATAGCAACGAGAGGGGAGAGTGTTGTCCACGTACCCTCGTAGACCGAAAGCGGAAGCGTTAGCACAACGCGGTTGATATAGTCGTACGTCTTCACAGCCCGACCGATCAAGCACCGAAACTACCGCACCTCCGAGTTCTAGCACACGTTCAGCTCGATGACGATCCCCGGACTCCGATCAAGCAGAATGTCGGGGAAGAGTTCCGTCAGCACGACGGCGTGGTGACGATCTTGATGTTCTACTGTCGCAGGGCTTCGCCTAAGCACCACTACAATATTATCGAGGACTATGGTGGAGGGGGGCACCGCACACGGCTAAGAGATCAATGATCAATTGTTGTGTCTTTGGGGTGCCCCCTGCACCCGTATATAAAGGAGCAAGGGAGGAGGAGGCCGGCCCTAGGAGGGGGCGCGCCAAGTGTGGAGTCCTACTAGGACTCCCTAGTCCTAGTAGGATCCCACCTCCCATATGGAATAGGAAAAGAGGAAGGGAAAAGGAGAAGGAAGGAAGGGGGCGCCCCCCTTCCCTAGTCTAATTCGGACCAGACCAAAGGGAGCGGTGCGGCCACCCTTGAGGCCCTTTTCCTTCTTTCCCTTATGGCCCAATAAGGCCCAATACGTATTCCCGTAACTCTCCGGTACTCCGAAAATACCCGAATCACTCGGAACCTTTCCGATGTCCGAATATAGTCGTCCAATATATCGATCTTTACGTCTCAACCATTTCGAGACTCCTCGTCATGTCCCCGATCTCATCCGGGACTCCGGACTCCTTCGGTACATCAAAACTCATAAAATCATAATATAACTGTCATCGAAACCTTAAGCGTACGGACCCTACGGGTTCGAGAACAATGTAGACATGACCGAGACACATCTCTGGTCAATAACCAATAGCGGAACCTGGATGCTCATATTGGTTCCCACATATTCTACGAAGATCTTTATCGGTCAGACCGCATAACAACATACGTTGTTCCCTTTATCATCGGTATGTTACTTGCCCGAGATTCGATCGTCGGTATCTCAATACCTAGTTCAATCTCGTTACCGGCAAGTCTCTTTACTCGATCCGTAATACATCATCCTGCAACTAACTCATTAGTTGCAATGCTTGCAAGGTTTAAGTGATGTGCATTATCGAGAGGGCCCAGAGATACCTCTCCGACAACCGGAGTGACAAATCCTAATCTCGAAATACGCCAACCCAACAAGTACCTTCGGAGACACCTGTAGAGCACCTTTATAATCACCCGGTTACGTTGTGATGTTTGGTGGCACACAAAGTGTTCCTCCGGTAAACGGGAGTTGCATAATCTCATAGTCATAGGAACATGTATAAGTCATGAAGAAAGCAATAGCAACAAACTAAATGATCAAGTGCTATGCTAACGGAATGGGTCAAGTCAATCACATCATTCTCCTAATGATGTGATCCCGTTAATCAAATGACAACTCATGTCTATGGTTAGGAAACATAACCATCTTTGATCAACGACCTAGTCAAGTAGAGGCATACTAGTGACACTCTGTTTGTCTATGTATTCACACATGTATTATGTTTCCGGATAATACAATTCTAGCATGAATAATAAACATTTATCATGATATAAGGAAATAAATAATAAATTTATTATTACCTCTAGGGCATATTTCCTTCAGTCTCCCACTTGCACTAGAGTCAATAATCTAGTTCACATCGCCATGTGATTTAACATTAATAGTTCGCATCACCATGTGATTAACACCCATAGTTCACATCGACATGTGACCAACACCCAAAGGGTTTACTAGAGTCAATAATCTAGTTCACATCGCTATGTGATTAACACCCAAAGAGTATTGAGGTGTGATCATGTTTTGCTTGTGAGAGAAGTTTAGTCAACGGGTCTGCCACATTTAGATCCGTAAGTATTTTGCAAATTTCTATGTCAACAATGCTCTGCATGGAGCTACTCTAGCTAATTGCTCCCACTTTCAATATGTATCCAGATTGAGACTTAGAGTCATATGGATCAGTGTCAAAACTTGCATCGACGTAACCCTTTACGACGAACCTTTTGTCACCTCCATAATCGAGAAACATATCCTTATTCCACTAAGGAAAATTTTGACCAATGTCCAGTGATCTACTCCTAGATCACTATTGTACTCCTTTGCCAAACTCAGGGCAGGGTATACAATAGGTCTGGTACACAGCATGGCATACTGTATAGAACCTATGGCTGAGGCATAGGGAATGACTTTCATTCTCTCTCTATCTTCTGCCGTGGTCCGGTTTTGAGTCTTACTCAACTTCACACAGGCAAGAATTCCTTTTTGACTGTTCCATTTTGAACTACTTCAAAATCTTGTCAAGGTATGTACTCATTGAAAATACTTATCAAGCGTATTAATCTATCTCTATAGATCTTGATGATCAATATGTAAGTAGATTCACCGAGGTCTTTCTTTGAAAAACTTCTTTCAAACATTCCTTTATGCTTTGCAGAATAATTCTACATTATCTCCGATCAACAATGTCTTTCACATATACTTATCAGAAATGCTGTAGTGCTCCCACTCACTTTCTTGTAAATACAGGCTTCACCGCAAGTCTGTATAAAACTATATGCTTTGATCAACTTATCAAAGCATATATTCCAACTCCGAGATGCTTGCACCAGTCCATAGATGGAGCGCTGGAGTTTGCATATTTTGTTAGTACCTTTAGGATTGACAAAACCTTCTGGTTGCATCATATACAACTCTTCTTTAATACATCCATTAAGGAATGCAGTTTTGTTATCCATTTAACACATTTCATAAAATGCGGCAATTGCTAACATGATTCGGACAGACTTAAGCATAGATACGAGTGAGAAACTCTCATCATAGTCAACACCTTGAACTTGTCGAAAACCTTTTTGCGACAATTCTAGCTTTGTAGATAGTAACACTACTATCAGCGTCCGTCTTCCTCTTGAAGATCCATTTAATCTCAATGGCTCGCCGATCAATGGGCAAGTTAATCAAAGTCCATACTTTGTTCTCATACATGGATCTCATCTCAGATTTCATGGCCTCAAGCCATTTCGCGGAATCTGGGCTCATCATCGCTTCCTCATAGTTCGTAGGCTCGTCATGGTCAAGTAACATGACCTCCAGAACAGGATTGCCGTACCACTCTGGTGCGGATCTCACTCTGGTTTACCTATGAGGTTTGGTAGTAACTTGATCTGAAGTTACATGATCATCATCATTAGCTTCCTCACTAATCGGTGTAGTAGTCACAGGAACAGATTTCTGTGATGAACTACTTTCCATTAAGGGAGCAGGTACAATTACCTCATCAAGTTCTACTTTCCTCCCACTCACTTCTTTCGAGAGAAACTCCTTCTCTAGAAAGGATCCATTCTCAGCAACGAATATCTTGTCTTCGGATCTGTGATAGAAGGTGTGCCCAACAATTTCTTTTGGGTATCCTATGAAGACGCACTTCTCCGATTTGGGTTTGAGCTTATCAGGTTGAAACTTTTTCACATAAGCATTGCAACCTCAAACTTTAATAAACGACAGCTTAGGTTTCTTTCCAAACCATAGTTCATACGGTGTCGTCTCAACGGATTTAGATGGTGCCCTATTTAACGTGAATGTAGTTGTCTCTAATGCATAACCTCAAAATGATAGTGGTAAATCAGTAAGAGATGTCATAGATCGCACCATATCTAATAAAGCACGGTTACGACGTTCGGACACACCATTACACTGTGGTGTTCCAGGTGGCGTGAGTAGTGAAACTATTTCACATTGTTTTAACTGAAGGCCAAACTCGTAACTCAAATATTTTATTTCTGCGGTCATATCGTAGAAACTTTTATTTTTGTTACGACGATTCTCCACTTCACTCTGAAATTCTTTGAACTTTTCAAATGTTTCAGACTTGTGTTTCATCAAGTAGATATACTCATATCTGCTCAAATCATCTGTGAAGATCAGAAAATAATGATACCTATCGCGAGCCTCAATATTCATCGGACCACATACATCAGTATGTATGATTTCCAACAAATCTTTTGCTCACTCCATTGTTCTGGAAAACGGAGTCTTAGTCATCTTGCCCATGAGGCATGGTTCGCAAGCATCAACTGATTCATAATCAAATGATTCCAAAAGTCCATCAGCATGGATTTTCTTCATGCGCTTTACACCAATATGACCTAAACGGAAGTGCCACAAATAAGTAGCACTATCATTATTAACTTTGCATCTTTTGGTTTCAATATTATGAATATGTGTATCACTACGATCGAGATCCAACGAACCATTTTCATTGGGTGTGTAACCATATAAGGTTTTATTCATGTAAATAGAACAACAATTTATTCTCTTACTTAAATGAATAACCGTATTGCAATAAACATGATCAAATCATATTCATGCTCAACGCAAACACCAAATAACACTTATTTAGGTTCAACACTAATCCCAAAAGTATAGGGAGTGTGCGATCATGATCATATCAATCTTGGAACCACTTCCAACACACATCGTCACTTCACCCTTAACTAGTCTATGTTCATTCTGCAACTCCTGTTTCGAGTTACTACTCTTAGCAACTGAACCAGTATCAAATACCGAGGGGTTGCTACGAACACTAGTAAAATACACATCAATAATCTGTATATCAAATATACCTTTGTTCACTTTGCCATCCTTCTTATCCGCCAAATACTTGGAGTAGTTCTGCTTCCAATGACCAGTCCCTTTGTAGTAGAAGCACTCAGTTTCAGGCTTAGGTCCAAACTTGGGTCTTTCACTTGAGCAGCAACTTGCTTGCCATTCTTCTTGAAGTTCCCCTTTCTTCCCTTTGTCCCTTTACTTGAAACTAGTGGTTTTGTTTACCATCAACACTTGATGCTTTTCTTGATTTCTACCTTCGTCGATTTCAGCATCGCGAAGAGCTTGGGAATCGTTTCCATTATCCCTTGCATATTATAGTTCATCACGAAGTTCTACTAACTTGGTGATGGTGACTAGAGAATTCTGTCAATCACTATTTTATCTGGAAGATTAACTCCCACTTGATTCAAGCAATTGTAGTACCCAGACAATCTGAGCACATGCTCATTGCTTGAGCTATTCTCCTCCATCTTTTAGCTATAGAACTTGTTGGAGACTTCATATCTCTCAACTCGGGTATTTGCTTGAAATATTAACTTCAACTCCTGGAATATCCATATGATCCATGAAGTTCAAAACGTCTTTGAAGTCCCGATTCTAAGCCATTTAAGCATGGTGCACTAAACTATCAAGTAGTCATCATATTGAGCTAGCCAAACGTTCATAACGTCTGCATCTGCTCCTGCAATAGGTCTGTCACCTAGCGGTGCATCAAGGACATAATTCTTCTATGCAGCAATGAGGATAAACCTTAGATCACGGATCCAATCCGCATCATTGCTACTAACATCTTTCAACTTAGTTTTCTCTAGAAACATATCAAAATAAACACAGGGAAGCAACAACGCGAGCTATTGATCTACAACATGATTTGCAAAATACTATCAGGACTAAGTTCATGATAAATTTAAGTTCAATTTAATCATATTACTTAAGAACTCCCACTTAGAAAGACATCCCTCTAATCTTCTAAGTGATCACATGATCCAAATGAACTAAACCATAACCGATCATCACGTGAAATGGAGTAGCTTTGAATGGTGAACATCAATATGTTGATCATATCTACTATATGATTCACGCTCAACCTTTCGGTCTCAGTGTTTCGAGGCCATATCTGCATATGTTAGGCTCGTCAAGTTTAACCTGAGTATTCTGCGTGTGCAAAACTGGCTTGCACCCGCTGTAGATGGATGTAGAGCTTATCACACCCGATCATCACGTGGTGTCTGGGCACGACGAACTTTGGCAACGGTGCATACTCAGGGAGAACACTTTTATCTTGAAATTTAGTGAGAGATCATCTTATAATGCTACCGTCAATCAAAGCAAGATAAGATGCATAAAAGATAAACATCACATGCAATCAATATAAGTGATATGATATGGCCATCATCATCTAGTGCTTATGATCTCCATCTCCGAAGCACCGTCATGATCACCATCATCACCGGCGCGACACCTTGATCACCATCGTAGCATCATTGTCGTCTTGCCAATCTTATGCTTCCACGACTATCGCTACCGCTTAGTGATAAAGTAAAGCATTACAGCGCAATTGCATTGCATACAATAAAGCGACAACCATATGGCTCCTGCGAGTTGCCGATAACTCGGTTACAAAACATGATCATCTCATACAATAAAATTTAGCATCATGTCTTGACCATATCACATCACAACATGCCCTGCAAAAACAAGTTAGACGTCCTCTACTTTGTTGTTGCAAGTTTTACGTGGCTGCTACGGGCTTTAGCAAGAACCGTTCTTACCTATGCATCAAAACCACAACGATAGTTTGTCAAGTTGGTGCTGTTTTAACCTTCGCAAGGACCGGGCATAGCCACACTTGGTTCAACTAAAGTTGGAGAAACTGACACCCGCCAGCCACCTGTGTGCAAAGCATGTCGGTAGAACCAGTCTCGCATAAGCGTACGCATAATGTCGGTCCGGGCCGCTTCATCCAACAATACCGCCGAACCAAAGTATGACATGCTGGTAAGCAGTATGACTTATATCGCCCACAACTCACGTGTGTTCTACTCGTGCACAACATCAACGCATAAAACCTAGGCTCGGATGCCACTGTTAGTGAACGTAGTAATTTCTCAAAAAATCCTACGCACACGCAAGATCATGGTGATGCATAGCAACGAGAGGGGAGAGTGTTGTCCATGTACCCTCGTAGACCGAAACCGGAAGCGTTAGCACAGCGCGGTTGATGTAGTCGTACGTCTTCACGGCCCGACCGATCAAGCACCGAAACTACGACACCTCCAAGTTCTAGCACACGTTCATCTCGATGACGATCCCCGGACTCCGATCCAGCAGAATGTTGGGGAAGAGTTCCGTCAGCACGACGGCGTGGTGACGATCTTGATGTTCTATTGTCGCAGGGCTTCGCCTAAGCAACACTACAATATTATCGAGGACTATGGTGGAGGGGGGCATCGCACATGGCTAAGAGATCAATGATCAATTGTTGTGTCTTTGGGATGCCCCCTGCACCCGTATATAAAGGAGCAAGGGAGGAGAAGGCCGGCCCTAGGAGGGGGCGCGCCAAGTGTGGAGTCCTACTAGGACTCGCTAGTCCTAGTAGGATTCCACCTCCCATATGGAATAGGAAAAGAGGAAGGGAAAAGGAGAAGGAAGGAAGGGGGCGCCCCCCTTCCCTAGTCCAATCCGGACCAGACCAAAGGGAGGGGTGCGGCCACCTTTGAGGCCCTTTTCCTTCTTTCCCATATGGCCCAATAAGGCCCAATACATATTCCCGTAACTCTCCGGTACTCCGAAAAATACCCGAATCACTCGGAACCTTTCCGATGTCCGAATATAGTCGTCCAATATATCGATCTTTACGTCTTGACCATTTCGAGACTCCTCGTCATGTCCCCGATCTCATCTGGGACTCCGAACTCCTTCGGTACATCAAAACTCATAAACTCATAATATAACTGTCATCGAAACCTTAAGCGTGCGGACCCTACGGGTTCGAGAACAATGTAGACATGACCGAGACACATCTCCGGTCAATAACCAATAGCGGAACCTGGATGCTCATATTGGCTCCCACATATTCTACGAAGATCTTTATCGGTCAGACTGCATAACAACATACGTTGTTCCCTTTGCCATCGGTATGTTACTTGCCCGAGATTCGATCGTCGGTATCTCAATACCTAGTTCAATCTTGTTACCAGCAAGTCTCTTTACTCGATTCGTAATACATCATCCTGCAACTAACTCATTAGTTGCAATGCTTGCAAGGCTTAAGTTATGTGCATTACCGAGAGGGCCCAGAGATACCTCTCCGACAATCGAAGTGACAAATCCTAATCTCGAAATATGCCAACCGAACAAGTACCTTCGGAGACACCTATAGAGCACCTTTATAATCATCCAGTTACGTTGTGATGTTTGGTGGCACACAAAGTGTTCCTCCGGTAAACGGGAGTTGCATAATCTCATAGTCATGGGAACATGTATAAGTCATAAAGAAAGCAATAGCAACAAACTAAAAGATCAAGTGCTATGCTAACGGAATGGGTCAAGTCAATCACATCATTCTCCTAATGATGTGATCCCGTTAATCAAATGACAACTCATGTCTATGGTTAGGAAACATAACCATCTTTGATCAACGAGCTAGTCAAGTAGAGGCATACTAGTGACACTCTGTTTGTCTATGTATTCATACATGTATTATGTTTCTGGTTAATACAATTCTAGCACGAATAATAAACATTTATCATGATATAAGGAAATAAATAATAACTTTATTATTGCCTCTAGGGCATATTTCCTTCACCACCTGCCCCGGAGGACTTAATGGGCTGAATATGGGAGGGAACCAGCCCCCTAGTGTTCTCCCTGAGTATGCACCGTTGCGAAAGTTCTTATAAGATGATCCCTCTCTAAATTATCAAAGTATAAGTGTTCTCCCTGAGTATGCACCGTTGCGAAAGTTCTTCGTGCTGAGACACCACGTGATGATCGGGTGTGATAGGCTCTACGTTCAAATACAACGGGTGCAAAACAGTTGCACACACGGAATACTCAGGTTAAACTTGACGAGCCTAGCATATAACAGATATGGCCTCGGAACACGGAGACCGAAAGGTCGAGCGTGAATCATATAGTAGATATGATCAACATAGTGATGTTCACCATTGAAACTACTCCATCTCACGTGATGATCGGACATGGTTTAGTTGATTTGGATCACGTGATCACTTAGAGGATTAGAGGGATGTCTATCTAAGTGGGAGTTCTTAAGTAATATGATTAATTGAACTTAAACTTAAATTTATCATGAACTTAGTACCTGATAGTATCTTGCTTGTCTATGTTGATTGTAGATAGATGGCCCGTGCTGTTGTTCCATTGAATTTTAATGTGTTCCTTGAGAAAGCAAAGTTGAAAGATGATGGTAGCAATTACACGGACTGGGTCCGTAACTTGAGGATTATCCTCATTGCTGCACAGAAGAATTATGTCCTGGAAGCACCGCTGAGTGCCATGCCTGCTTCTGATGCAACTGACGACACTAAGAACGTCTGGAAGAGAAAAGCTGATGACTACTCGATAGTTCAGTGTGCCATGCTTTACGACTTAGAACCGGGACTTCAACGACGTTTTGAACGTCATGGAGCATATGAGATGTTCCAGGAGTTGAAGTTAATATTTCAAGCAAATTCCCGGATTAAGAGATATGAAGTCTCCAATAAGTTCAATAGCTGTAAGATGGAGGAGAATAGTTCTTTCAATGAACATATACTTAGAATGTCTGGATGCCATAATCACTTGACTCAACTGGGAGTTAATCTTCCGGTTGATAGTGTCATTGACAGAGTTCTTCAATCACTGCCACCAAGCTACAAGAGTTTCGTGATGAACTATAATATGCAAGGGATGAATAAAACAATTCCTGAGCTCTTCGCAATGCTAAAGGCTGCGGAGGTAGAAATCAAGAAGGAGCATCAAGTGTTGATGGTCAACAAAACCACTAGTTTCAAGAAAAAGGGCAAAGGGAAGAAGCAGGGGAACTTCAAGAAGAACAGCAAGCAAGTTGCTGCTCAAGAGAAGAAACCTAAGTCTGGACCTAAGCATGAAACTGAGTGCTTCTACTGCAAGCAGACTGGTCACTGGAAGCGGAACTGCCCCAAGTATTTGGTGGATAAGAAGGATGGCAAGGTGAACAAAGGTATATGTGATATACATGTTATTGATGTGTACCTTACTAATGCTCGCAGTAGCACCTGGGTATTTGATACTGGTTCTGTTGCTAATATTTGCAACTCAAAACAGGGGCTACGGATTAAGCGAAGATTGGCTAAGGACGAGGTGACGATGCGCGTGGGAAATGGTTCCAAAGTCGATGTGATCGCGGTCGGCACGCTACCTCTACATCTACCTTCGGGATTAGTATTAGACCTAAATAGTTGTTATTTGGTGCCAGTGTTGAGCATGAACATTATATCTGGATCTTGTTTGATGTGAGATGGTTATTCATTTAAATCAGAGAATAATGGTTGTTCTATTTATATGAGTAATATCATTTATGGTCATGCACCCGTGAAGAGTGGTCTATTCTTATTGAATCTCGATAGTAGTGACACACATATTCATAATGTTGAAGCCAAAAGATGCAGAGTTGATAATGATAGTGCAACTAATTTGTGGCACTATCGTTTAGGTCATATCGGTGTAAAGCGCACGAAGAAACTCCATACTGATGGACTTTTGGAACCACTTGATTATGAATCACTTGGTACTTGCAAACCGTGCCTCATGGGCAAGATGACTAAAACGCCGTTCTCCAGAACTATGGAGAGAGCAACAGATTTGTTGGAAATCATACATACAGATGTATGTGGTCCGATGAATGTTGAGGCTCGTGGCGGATATCGTTATTTTCTCACCTTCACAGATGATTTAAGCAGGTATGGGTATATCTACTTAATGAAGCATAAGTCTGAAACATTTGAAAAGTTCAAAGAATTTCAGAGTGAAGTTGAAAATCATCGTAACAAGAAAATAAAGTTTCTACGATCTGATCATGGAGGAGAATATTTGAGTTACGAGTTTGGTTTACATTTGAAACAATGCGGAATAGTTTCGCAACTCACGCCACCCGGAACACCACAACGTAATGGTGTGTCCGAACGTCGTAATCGTACTTTACTGGATACGGTGCGATCTATGATGTCTCTTACAGATTTACCGCTATTGTTTTGGGGTTATGCTTTAGAGACGGCCGCATTCATGTTAAATAGGGCACCATCAAAATCCGTTGAGACGACGCCTTATGAACTATGGTTTGGCAAGCAACCAAAGTTGTCGTTTCTAAAAGTTTGGGGATGCGATGCTTATGTGCAAAAGCTTCAACCTGATAAGCTTGAACCCAAATCGGAGAAATGTGTCTTCATAGGATACCCAAAGGAAACTGTTGGGTACACCTTCTATCACCGATCCGAAGGAAAGGCTTTTGTTGCTAAATTTGGAGTTTTTCTGAGAAGGAGTTTCTCTCGAAAGAAGTGAGTGGGGGGAAATAGAACTTGATGAGGTAACTGTACCTGCTCCCTTATTGGAAAGTAGTTCATCACAGAAACGGTTTTTGTGACACCTACACCAATTAGTGAGGAAGTTAATGATAATGATCATGAAACTTTAGATCAAGTTGCTACTGAACCTCGTAGGTCAACCAGAGTAAGATCTGCACCAGAGTGGCATGGTAATCCTATTCTGGAAGTCATGCTACTAGATCATGATGAACCTACGAACTATGAAGAAGCAATGGTGAGCCCAGATTTCGCTAAATGGCTTGAGGCCATGAAATCTGAGATGGGATCCATGTATGAGAACAAAGTGTGGACTTTGGTTGACTTGCCTGTTGATCGGCAAGCAATTGAGAATAAATGGATCTTCAAGAAGAAGACTAACGCTGATGGTAATGTTACTGTCTACAAAGCTCGACTTGTTGCAAAAGGTTTTCGACAAGTTCAAGGGATTGACTACGATGAGACCTTCTCACCCGTAGAGATGCTTAAGTCTGTCCGAATCATGTTAGCAATTGCCGTGTTTTATGATTATGAAATATGGCAGATGGATGTCAAAACTGCATTCTTGAATGGATTTCTGGAAGAAGAGTTGTATATGATGCAACTGGAAGGTTTTGTCGATCCAAAGGGAGCTAACAAAGTATGCAAGCTCCAGCGATCCATTTATGGACTGGTGCAAGCCTCTCGGAGTTGGAATAAACGCTTTGATAGTGTGATCAAAGCATTAGGTTTTATACAGACTTTTGGAGAAGCCTGTATTTACAAGAAAGTGAGTGGGAGCTCTGTAGCATTTCTAATATTATATGTGGATGACATATTGTTGATTGGAAATGATATAGAATTTCTAGATAGCATAAAGGGATACTTGAATAAGAGTTTTTCAATGAAAGACCTCGGTGAAGCTGCTTATATATTGGGCATCAAGATCTATAGAGATAGATCAAGACGCTTAATTGGACTTTCACAAAGCACATACCTTGACAAAGTTTTGAAGAAGTTCAAAATGGATCAAGCAAAGAAAGGATTCTTGCCTGTGTTACAAGGTGTGAAGTTTAGTAAGACTCAATGCCCGACCACTGCAGAAGATAGAGAGAAATTGAAAGATGTTCCCTATGCTTCAGCCATAGGATCTATCATGTATGCAATGCTATGTACCAGACCTGATGTGTGCCTTGCTATAAGTCTAGCAGGGAGGTACCAAAGTAATCCAGGAGTAGATCACTGGACAATGGTCAAGAACATCCTAAAATACCTGAAAAGGACTAAGGATATGTTTCTCGTTTATGGAGGTGACAAAGAGCTCACCGTAAACGATTACGTTGATGCAAGCTTTGACACTGATCCGGACGATTCTTAATCGCAAACCGGATATGTGTTTAGATTGAATGGTGGAGCTGTCAGTTGGTGCAGTTCTAAACAAAGCGTCGTGGCGGGATCTACATGTGAAGCGGAGTACATAGCTGCTTCGGAAGCAGCAAATGAAGGAGTTTGGATGAAGGAGTTCATATCTGATCTAGGTGTCATACCTAGTGCATCGGGTCCAATGAAAATCTTTTGTGACAATACTGGTGCAATTGCCTTGGCAAAGGAATCCAGATTTCACAAGAGAACCAAGCACATCAAGAGACGCTTCAATACCATCCGGGATCTAGTCCAGGTGGGAGACATAGAAATTTGCAAGATACATACGGATCTGAATGTTGCAGACCCGCTGACTGAGCCTCTTCCACGAGCAAAACATGATCAGCACCAAGGCTCCATGGGTGTTAGAATCATTACTGTGTAATCTAGATTATTGACTCTAGTGCAAGTGGGAGACTGAAGGAAATATGCCCTAGAGGAAATAATTAAGTTATTATTTATTTCCTTATATCATGATAAATGTTTATTATTCATGCTAGAATTGTATTAACCAGAAACATAATACATGTGTGAATACATAGACAAATAGAATGTCACTAGTATGCCTCTACTTGACTAGCTCATTAATCAAAGATGGTTAAGTTTCCTAACCATAGACATGAGTTGTCATTTGATTAACGGGATCACATCATTGGGAGAATGATGTGATTGACTTGACCCATTCCGTTAGCATAGCACTTGATCGTTTAGTTTGTTGTTATTGCTTTATTCATGACTTATACATGTTCCTATGACTATGAGATTATGCAACTCCCGTTTACCGGAGGAACACTTTGTGTGCTACCAAACGTCACAACGTAACTGGGTGATTATAAAGGTGCTCTACAGGTGTCTCTGAAGGTACTTGTTGGGTTGGCGTATTTCAAGATTAGGATTTGTCACTCCGATTGTCGGAGAGGTATCTCTGGGCCCTCTCGGCAATGCACATCACAGAAGCCTTGCAAGCATTGCAACTAATGAGTTAGTTGCGGGATGATGTATTACAGAACGAGTAAAGAGACTTGCCGGTAACGAGATTGAACTAGGTATTGATATACCGATGATCGAATCTCAGGCAAGTAACATACCGATGACAAAGGGAATAACGTATGTTGTTATGCGGTCTGGCCGATAAAGATCTTCGAAGAATATGTAGGAACCAATATGAGCATCCAGGTTCCGCTATTGGTTATTGACCGGAGACGTGTCTCGGTCATGTCTACATAGTTCTCGAACCCGTAGGGTCCGCACGCTTAACGCTACGATGACAGTTATATTATGAGTTTTATGTTTTGATGTACCGAAGGTTGTTCGGAGTCCCGGATGTGATCACGGACATGACGAGGAGTCTCGAAATGGTCGAGACATGAAGATTGATATATTGGAAGCCTATGTTTGGATATCGGAAGTGTTCCGGGTGAAATGGGATTTTACCGGAGTACCGGGAGGTTACCGGAACCCCCCGGGGGCATAATGGGCCTACATGAGCCTTAGTGGAAAAGGAGGGAAGCTAAGGAAGTGTGGGGCGCGCTCCCCCAAGGCCCAAACTGAATTGGTTTAGGGCAAGGGGGCCGCCCCCCCCCCCCTCTTTCCTTCTTCCCCCCTCCCAAGTCCTAATCCAACTAGGAAAGGGGGGAGTCCTACTCCCGATGGGAGTAGGACTCCTCCTGGCGCGCCTATGCCCTGGCCGGACGCACCCCCCTTGCTCCTTTATATACAAGGGCAGGGGGCACCCTAGAGACACAACATTATATCATTGATATCTTAGCCGTGTGCGGTGCCCCCCTCCACTATAGTCTACCTCGATAATACTGTAGCGGTGCTTAGGTGAAGCCCTGCGTCGGTAGAACATCAACATCGTCACCACGCCGTCGTGCTGACGAAACTCTGCCTCAACACTCGGCTGGATCGGAGTTCGAGGGACGTCATTGGGCTGAACGTGTGCTGAACTCGGAAGTGCCGTACGTTCGGTACTTGATCGGTTGGATCGTGAAGACGTACGACTACATCAACCGCGTTGTGCTAACGCTTCCACTTTTGGTCTACGAGGGTACGTGGACAACACTCTCCCCTCTCGTTGCTATGCATCACCATGATCTTGCATGTGCGTAGGAATTTTTTTGAAATTACTACGTTCCCTAACACTTCCACCTAGATACAAGAGCTTTGTGATGAACTACAATATGCAAGGGATGGAGAAGTCCATTCCTGAGTTATATTCAATGTTGAAATCAACGGAGGTGGAGATCAAAAAGGAACATCAAGTGTTGATGGTGAATAAGACCACTAGTTTCAAGAAAGGCAAGGGTAAGAAGGACGACAAGGGAGTTGCCGCGCCTGGTAAGTTAGTTGCCTGGAAGAAGCCAAAGAATGGACCCAAGCCTGAGACTCATTGCTTTTATTGCAAGGGAAATGGTCATTGGAAACGGAACTGCCCCAAGTACTTAGAGGATAAGAAGGCCGACAAAGCCAAAGGTATATATGATATACATGTTATTGATGTGTACCTTACCGGCACTCGTAGTAGCTCCTGTGTATTTGATACTGGTGCGGTTGCTCATATTTGTAACTCAAAACAGGAGCTGCGGAATAAGCGGAGACTGGCGAAGGACGAGGTGACGATGTGCGTTGTTAATGGTTCCAAGGTCGATGAGATCGCCGTTGGCACACTACCTCTACATCTACCTTCGAGATTAGTTTTAAACCTCAATAATTGTTATTGAGTGCCAGCTTTGAGCATGAACATTGTATCTGGATCTCGTTTAATGCGAGATGGCTACTCATTTAAATCTGAGAATAATGGTTGTTCTATTTATATGAGAGATGTGTTTTGTGGTCATGCTCCGCTGGTCAATGGTTTATTTTTATTAAATATCAAATGTGATGTTACACATATTCATAGTGTGAATGCTAAAAGATGTAAGGTTGATAATGATAGTCCCACATACCTGAGGCACTGCCGCCTTGGTCACATTGGTGTCAAACGCATGAAGAAACTCCATGCAGATGGACTTTTGGAGTCTCTTGATTATGAATCATTTGACACGTGCGAACCATGCCTCATGGGAAAAATGACCAAGACTCCGTTCTCCGGAACAATGGAGCGAGCAACTAGCTTGTTGGAAATCATACATACTGATGTGTGCGGTCCAATGAGCATTGAGGCTCACGGTGGCTATTGTTATGTTCTCACCCTCACTGATGACTTAAGTACATATGGGTATGTTTACTTAATGAAACACAAGTCTGAGACCTTTGAAAAGTTCAAGGAATTTTAGAGTGAGGTAGAGAATCAACGTGACAGGAGAATAAAGTTATTACGGTCAAATCATGGACGAGAATACTTGAGTCACGAGTTTGGCACACACTTGTGAAATTGTTTCACAACTCACGCCGCCTGGAACACCTCAGCATAATGGTGAGTCTGAACGTCGTAATCGCACTCTATTGGATATGGTGCGATCTATGATGTCTCTTACCGATCTACCGCTATCATTTTGGGGTTATGCTTTAGAGACTGCCGCATTCACTTTAAATAGGGCTCCATCAAAATCCGTTGAGACGACACTGTATGAATTATGGTTTGGGAAGAAACCTAAGCTATCATTTCTAAAAGTTTGGGGATGTAATGCTTATGTCAAGAAACTTCAACCTGAAAAGTTCGAACCCAAATCGGAAAAATGCATCTTCATAGGATACCCTAAGGAAACTATTGGGTATACCTTCTACCTCAGATCTGAAGGCAAGATCTTTGTTGCCAAGAATGGATCCTTTCTAGAGAAAGAGTTTCTCTCGAACGAAGTAAGTGGGAGGAAAGTAGAACTTGATGAGGTACTCCCTCTTGAACCGGAGAGTAGCGCAGCTCAGGAAGATGTTTCTGTGGTGCCTGCACCAATAATAGAGGAAGTTAATGATGATGATCATGAAACTTCAGATCAAGTTGCTACTAAACTTCATAGGTCCACAAGGACACGTTCCGCACCAGAGTGGTACGGCAACGCTGTCTTGGAAATCATGTTGTTAGACAACGGTGAACCTTTGAACTATGAAGAAGCGATGGCGGGCCTGGATTCCAACAAATGGCTTGAAGTCATGAAATCTAAGATAGAATCCATGTAGGAAAACAAAGTATGGACTTTGACAGACTTGCCCGATGATCGGCAAGCCATAGAGAATAAGTGGATCTTTAAGAAGAAGACTGACGTGGATGGTAATGTGACCGTCTATAAGGCTCGGCTTATCGCTAAGGGTTATCGACAAGTTCAAGGGGTTGACTATGATGAGACCTTCTCACCTGTAGCGAAGCTGAAGTCCGTCTGAATCATGTTAGCAATTGCCGCATTCTATGATTATGAGATATGGAAAATGGATGTCAAAACGGCATTCCTTAACGGTTTCCTTAAGGAAGAATTTTATATGATGCAGCCGGAAGGTTTTGTCGATCCTAAGAATGTTGACAAGGTATGAAAGCTCCAGCGCTCCATCTATGGGCTGGTGCAAGCATCTCGGAGTTGGAACATTCGCTTTGATGAAATTATCAAAGCGTTTGGGTTTATACAGACTTATGGAGAAGCATGTATCTACAAGAAAGTGAGTGGGAGCTCTGTAGCATTTCTCATATTGTATGTGGATGACATACTATTGATGGGAAATGATATAGAACTTTTGGAAAGCATAAAGGCCTACTTGAATAAGTGTTTTTCAATGAAGGACATTAGAGAAGCTGCTTACATATTAGGCATCGAGATCTATAGAGATAGATTGAGACGCCTCATTGGTATTTCACAAAGCACATACCTTGACAAGATATTGAAGAAGTTCAATATGGATTAGTCCAAGAAGGGGTTCTTGCCTGTATTGCAAGGTGTGAGATTGAGCACGGCTTAATGCCTGACCTCGGCAGAAGATAGAGAAAAGATAGAGTGTCATCCCCTATGCCTCAGCCATAGGCTCTATTATGTATGCCATGTTGTGTACCAGACCTGATGTGAACCTTGCCATAAGTTTGGTAGGGAGGTACCAAAGTGATCCTAGTATGGAACACTGGACAGCGCTCAAGAATATCCTGAAGTACCTGGATCTACATGTGAAGCGGAGTACATAGTTGCCTCGGAGGCAGCACGGGAAACAGTCTGGATGAAGGAGTTCATCACCGACCTAGGAGTAATTCCCTATGCGTCGGGCCCGATGACTCTCTTCTGTGACAACACTGGAGCTATTGCCCTTGCCAAGAAGCCCAGGTCTCACAAGAAGACCAGGCACATCAAGCGTCGCTTCAACTCCATTTGTGAATATATTCAAGATGGAGACATAGATATTTGTAAAGTGCATATGGATCTGAATGTAGCAGATATGTTGACTAAACCTCTTCCACAAGCAAAACATGATCAACACCAGAACTCTATGGGTGTTCAATTCATCACAATGTAACTAGATTATTGACTCTAGTGCAAGTGGGAGACTGTTGGAAATATGCCCTAGAGGCAATAATAAAATAGTTATTATTATATTTCCTTATTCATGATAATTTTCTATTGTTCATGCTATAATTGTACTAACCCGAAACCGCAATACATGTGTAAATACATAGATCACATCATGTCCCTAGTGAGCCTGTAGTTGACTAGCTCATTGACCAATAGATGGTTGTGGTTTCTTGACAATGGACATTGGATGTTGTTGATAACGGGATCACGTCATTAGGAGAATGATGTGATGGACAAGACCCAATCCTAAGCATAGCACAAGATCGTGTAGGTTGTTTGCTAGAGCTTTTCTAATGTCAAGTAACATTTCCTTAGACCATGAGATTTTGCAACTCCCGGATACCGTAGAAATGCTTTGGGTGTATCAAACGTCACAATGTAACTGAGTGGCTATAAAGGTGCACTACGGGTATCTCCGAAAGTATCTGTTGGGTTGGCACGAATAGAGACTGGGATTTGACATTCCGTATGACGGAGAGGTGTCTCTGGGACCACTTGGTAATGCATCATCATAATGAGGTCAATGTGACTAAGGAGTTAGCCATGGGATCATGCGTTACGGAACGAGTAAAGAGACTTGCCGGTAACAAGATTGAACGATGGTACGATTGAATCTCGGGCAAGTAACATACCGATGGACAAAGGGAATTATATACGGGATTGATTGAATCCCTGACATCGTGGTTCATCCGATGAGATCATTGTGGAACATGTGGGAGCTAACATGGGTACCCAGATCCCGCTTTTGGTATTGGCCGGAGAGATGTCTCGGTCATGTTACATGGTTCCCGAACCCGTAGGGTCTACACACTTAAGGTTCGGTGATGCTAGAGTTGATATGGGAAATTGTATGTGGTTACCAAAGGTTATTCAGAGTCTCGGATGAGATCCCGGACGTCACGAGGAGTTCCAGAATGGTTCGGAGGTGAAGATTTATATTTGAGAAGTCCAGTTTTAGTCGTCGTCGGAATGGTTTCGGGGGTTATCAGCATTGTACCGGGACCACCGAAAGGTGTTCGGGGGTCCATCTACCCCGGAGGACTTAATGGGCTGAATATGGGAGGGAACCAGCCCCCTAGTGGGCTGGTGCCCCCCTCCCCCCCCAAGGGCCCAAGGCGCCTAGGGTTGGAAACCCTAGGGGAGGGGGCGCCTCCCACCTTGCTTGGGGGGGCAAGCCTCCCCTCTTGCCCCCCCTCTAGATGCATCTAGGGGCCGGCCCCCTCTTCCCCTTTCCCCTATAAATAGTGGGGGTGGGAGGGCAGCCGCACCCCTTCCCCAGGCACAGCCCCTCCCTCCTCCAACACCTCCTCCTGCGCAGTGCTTGGCGAAGCCCTGCAGGAGAACCGCAAGCTACACCACCACGTTGCCGTGCTGCCGGAGCTCTCCCTCAACTTCTTCTCTCCCCTTGCTGGATAAAGAAGGAGGAGACGTCCCCGAGCTGTACGTGTATTGAACGCGGAGGCACCGTTCGTTCGGCGCTTGGATCGAATCTTCCGCGATTTGAATCGTCGCGAGTACGACTCCATCAACCGAGTTCTTGTAATGCTTCCACTTAGCGATCTTCAAGGGTATGAAGATGCACTCCCTCTCTCTCTCGTTGCTAGCATCTCCTAGATTGATCTTGGTGACACATAGGAAAGTTTTGAATTATTACTACGTTCCCCAACAACAACTGCACGGTAGAGTCACCCCGGTCGTAGCACCGCAGTAATGCCCAATGAGCCGTCAAATCACAAAAAAACCACCTTTCCAGCTTTAGCAGTAAGCTGGATGGACGAAGCAGCAATATTTCACTGGGCTTGAATCCACTTCTCCCTCGTCTGCTTGTTTAGAGAAAACCCCCTCTCTTCGATTGCATAGGGTTTTCTCATGGAGAACCAGGTACGAATTCTTCATCCATCGCCGATAAATCCAAGTCCCTTAGTCGTGGGTAATCATAGGATGGCAGCTGCCGCCGTTGATGCATTTTTCTTCCTACTGAATCTAGTGTGTTTCATTTGCAGTGCCCAAAGTGTGAGGACCCTACAGGTTTCTGCGCCCTCGGCGAGACGCCACACTTGTTCCTTCTCATCCTAACACGGGATTTTAAAACGCGCATGGTATGTTCCTAGAATCCTCTTTTCTATCCGGGAGGGTGGGGGTTTTTGAACATGCTGTCGACTAATTTGGAAATTTGGATTGATATATTTGGATAAAAGGTACTACTACCATGGTCAACACTGGCATGAAGGAGGAAATTATTTCTAGATTTGGATAGCGAATACATTTTGTTCTCATATTATTTTTCTAGCAGTGCATTCCTTGCTCTGCCAGAATACATGTACTCAAGATGGTCCGCCTTGCCATAACTGAATACACTAGTTTAATGGTCACATTGAAGACAAGACATGGATATAAGTTCTGAGTTGGGTTCATGAACCAAGAAGATCGCCGTTTTTTTATGGCTGAACTTGGATAATCTTTCTCAAGTGTTACAGACTGAAAGTTGGCGCACGAAAGTTGATGGAAATAGCAGAACCTGGTGTCATCTTCACTGTGATCTTCCACCCCGACGTTGTTCCAGTAGTTCATCCATGTTAGTTTTGTATCTGGTTCTTGCTTGTTGCCTCGATTACTTCTTAATCCACCTATTATGTCTAACTAATCACAATTTAGCTTTAGAAATAGCAACGATTTGTGATTCCCTTCTCTCACGAAGATGCTACTTCTAACTAATATTTCTTATAATTGGTGGCACGTGTAGGTTATTTCATAGTTAAGCAGGCTACTCGTTTGTTATTCTATAGGAACTCGACTGTTACTGATGGCACTGAAGTTGACTGGGACGACATCCACAGGTTCCTACACTTTATTGATCATCTTGAGGTCCTTGTGGGGTGTTTCAATGGTGGAAGGCCACGTGGGATATGTGTGCCACTGCTGCACACATTCAATAGGTCCAACCGTGTTGAGAAACTTATGGTACGATTGCTTATACACAATTTTACAGTTGTGATCTTCTTGAAACAAAAACTTCCCAGTTCTATTGTTCCTATACAGATGCCCGACCATGGTTTGGTCAGACTTGCGCTTGGTCACAATATGATGTTTATGTCGACCTACTCCATTCCCCTTGGAGGTGAAAAGATACTTATTCATGGGTGGTCTCAAATAATGAAGGCCCATCCATCTTGGAGAATGGGACAGAAGGTTACGCTCATGCTTTTCCATGGCTCTAAAGCGAATATCATGTTTATTGACCGCATTGCGAGATGAGGCCGCTTTTAGAAGGTTTTGGATGCGTGGGGTGGCGCCTGGGCCTTGTCCTGGGGCTTGGTGGCCTCACCCATGGTTAACTGTAGGCAAAGTAGCACTGTTCAAGGCGTGCTTTGTACGGTTGAACCTGGATAAGTACTCATGCTGCTTTCAGCTATGGTTGTTAAGTGCCCCTGTTGGTTTTAGTTAAGGTTGTTAAGTACTCCTGCTACTTTTATAGTATATCATCTTTCTTCAGTCTTGTCTTCCTCCAGCCGCCAAAACCAGACCAGCGCTGGCGGGGCCTCCTGCTTCCGCCTCCCACGGCTGGCTGCGCCTTAGCGCACGCATCACTGCCCCACCGTCTCCTAAATCATTAACGCCGATGTCCAAGTCCTCACCATCGTCCCCCGCGTGCTTTGGTGCGCTCACCGCAGCACCGCCCTCTCGCGTTGTCAACATGGTCAACAAACAAGAGGAATCGGGAGAGTATTGTACGTGGAGAGGATGATAGTAGGGGTCCACCATGTCCATGGTCGTACGCAAGGAAGTTCATCACTTTTATTACATACTCCATTATCAGCATATGGAAAAAGAAAATGCTTCCTCCTAGTGGTTTCCTGACATCTAGGACCCACGACATTGTCAGCGTATATAGTCAACAGATAAGATAATAGCACAAGATCGGCTGACACCTGGGACGTAGGTGCTCGAGCAGTATTTTATTTGTTATTGTTGAGACGGAGCAGGGTTTCAACTGGGATGTGGCCCGTCTTGCCCAGGCTTATATTTTACGTTCACAACATGACCAGCCTAACTAATTTTTCTTTGTGAAAATGAGCCTAGTTTATTTTTTCTGAAGAATACCCAATCCAGGCCTACTTATTTTTCTACACCCTGATGGGTTGCAACTCTTTCAAGACGGCTGCAAATCTTGAAAGTAATATGAAATGGGCTGTAAATATAAAAAACAGATGACAAATTGGCAATTACTTTCAAATTTCTGAATTTTTTTCACATTTTCAGATTCCAATTTCACAGGGTTTAGCCTAATTTAAATATATCTTCAAAGTACTTTAAATCTGGCTTGACATTTCGGTATTAAAAATAGTTTGGGCCCCACCGAAATATGCAAAATTTATTTCAATTTTTAACCCTAGCCCCGGCCAACAAAAAATGACTGCAATAAATTGCATAAGAAGTTGCAATGAGCTATAAATTATTAAAAAATAGGGAATGGTCTGACTTGTGGGCCTATTAAGTTGACGCGTATGAAAGATTTTTTTACTTATTATATACATCAACAAATGATTCTAGCAGACGTAACCGTTGGGTGTCAATCCAACGACCATCGTGCTTCTTCAATCTCTGATCTTCTTGCTCCAGCCGCCAAATCCAGCGCTGGTTGGACCGCCTGCTCCCGCCTCCCATGGCCGGCTGTGCTGCCGCGCAGGCCTCACCGCCCCCTACTACTCCCACCGCTGGCAAGGCCATCCCTCTACTCACCCACATCCCTCCACTGTTATGGCTTCTCCGCCTCTGGGTCATTCCCTTCCTGGGTCTCGTCGTCGTCCATCGCGCTGGTGTTCTTGGCACGGCGTGGTCAACGTTGTCAACAAACGACAACATCGGAAGAGGGATGTACATGGAGAGGCTGACAGTTGGGACCCACATGGTCCATGGCCACACGCAAGCAGGTACCTCCTTATTACGCCAAAAAAGAATGAATCCTCCCAATGACAGCTGGGACCCACCAGCTATATCTTGGCATGGAAGGAAGTGCCTCCTTATTAAGAGAAAAATGACAAGTGCCCCCCATGACAGCTGGGGCCCACCAGATTTGGAGGCTGACTTGTGGACCTATTAAGTTGATGTGTACGCATGGGCTTTGTCAACTTAGTCAACAAACGATTCTATCACCAATGTCCGTTGGATTGTTAACATCCAACGGTCGTCCTGCTTCTTCGACCTCTGATTTTCTTGCTCTAGTCATCCAAACCACCACGTGCTCCTGCCTCCCGTGGCCGGCTGTGATGCCGCGGAGGCCTCACCGCCCCCCTACAACTCCCATCGCTGGCCAGGCCATCCCTCTACTCACCCACACCCCCTGTTATTCTACGGCGATGGCAGCCGAACCAGTCAACCCTCCTACTACCCTTCGCATGTTCCCAGGCTCCGTGTTGTTCCCTGCCTCACTGTCATCCACCGCCTAGTGCTGTCAGCGCGACGTGGTCGATGTGGTCAAGAAACGACATCCATCAGAAGAGGACTATACGTGGTGAGGCTGACAGATGGACCCACTAGCTACATCTTCGCACGCAATGAAGTGCCTCCATATTACGCGCAAAAAAAAGAATCCTCCCCTTGTCAGCTCGGACCCACCAGCTACATCTTTGCACGCAAGGAAGTGCCTCATTATCCTCCCTGACAGCTGGGACCCACCCGGTCGAACTGTGCGTAGTGTTGTCATTCTGGTCGCAAACGTGTACGTACATACTGGTCCATCGGTCTTTCTGCCATGATGAACCGTGGCTCGGTAAGGAGCGGTAGCTGTTCAGCAGTCCCGTCTATATCATGTACACATACGTACGTACATACAGGCGGGGTCTTGAACGCCTACTCGCCCATACGTACGGCCAGGGCTCGTGTACATGGAGAGGCGGCGGAGGGAAACAACGGTGTCCTGTTCATCGGCAGCCAACCGGCTGGGTAAGAATAGAGAAACTGCGTCGTGTTCATCGGGGGCAACAGAATGCGTCCCGTTCATCGGGAGCCAACCAGCTTGGACGGAGCAGCCGAAACGAGGCATGGCGTAGCACAAAATGGAGGAAACGGCCTTCTGTTCGATCGCCTACGGTCGAAACGGGATCATGTTCATTGGGAGGGGTCTGGCGTACCGCAAAATGGAGGAAATGGCCTTCTCTTCGACCTCCTATGGTTGAAACGGGGTCCTGTTGATTGGGAGGGCTGTGGCGTACCGCAAAATGGAGGAAACGGACTTCTCTTCGACCTCCTACGATCGAAACAGGGGTCCTATTCATTAGGAGGGGTGTGGCGTACCGCAAAACGAGACTCCATGGGCTACAGTTCATCCACCATATACTGCCTCGCTCCAGCCTCCACGGACAATTGTTCATCCACCGTCGACCTCCTCCACCCACCACCTACGACTGTTCGTCCACGACATCTCCCTCCTGCCTCCACCAGCTATTGTTCATCCACGGGCTCCTGTTCATCCAGCCTCCACCGGCTACTATTCAACCGGCCCTCCACGGGATCCTGTTCATCTAGCCTCCACCCGCTACTGTTCAACCAGCCCTCTACGAGGTCCTGTTCATCCACCCCCAACCAGCTCGATCGGGGTCCTGTTCATCCAGCGGCAACGACCTCTCGTATCATGGGGTCATGTTCATCCAACCCCCACCGGGAACTGTTTATCCAACCCCCAACAATGCTCACTGTTCATAAAGAGGCAGCATGTTCGATCAGCTTCAGTTAGCAACAGTAGCGAAGGAATCCCTCGATCGGGTTCAGTTAACAGCCAGGGATCGATCGATCGCTCGGGTTTAGTAACGCATAGCTAGTGCAATCACTCGGGTTCAGTAAGCAAACGCCTCGCTCGGGTTCTGTTGGGGATATTACTATCAGCTGAGACCCGCCCAGGAGGGGCCGGGTCAGCCCCAATGGCGGGTTATGCAAGAAGCCCAGTAAATATCCAAGATTGTAGTTTATTAAGTATTATAGAAGGCCCAAGGGCCTGAAGGCGGTTTAAGGCCTGATATTACGAACCGCCATATGTAAGGAAAGACTTGTAAAGAAAGGCATGTAAAGAAAGTCACTGAGCCGGACACGATTATGAGCCGGCCGGGACTCTGTAGGCCACCAGGCGTCAACCCATGTATATAAGGGGACGACCCGGTGGCGGCTTAGGAGAGAGACAACAAATCGATAACCAAGCCGGCGAGTTGAGCCTCTTGGAGATCGAAACCCTAGCAATACCAAACCCAACTAGACGTAGGCTTTTACCTTCATCGTAAGGGGCCGAACTAGTATAAAAACTCTCTCGTGTCCTTTGTCCCGATTAACCCCTTTAAGCTTCCTAGTGCGATGGCCCTACGACTAAGTCCTTGCTCTAGGACATCTGCCGTGACAATTCCACGACAGTTGGCGCCCACCATGGGGCCAGCGCACGGTGGATTTGAGTTCTTGAAGGGCAGCTTCGAAGGGCTCAAGGGATACGTTGTGGGCCGGATGACCAAGAGTCGTCACGGCAAGCTCTACATCGACGATGAAGGCTGGGGCCCCGAGGCCGGCTCAATCGAGTACAGGTACCGGGTTCCCTTCAGCAGAATTCACTTTTTCATCGGTCGGATGGGCGATTCGGGCCCTGAGCCGGACGTCTACACCAACCTCATCGAAACGGCTCAGCGTACAAGGACCACCTATGTTCAATCTGTCGTGAAGCATGCCTTCGTAGGCTGCATCCACGGCGGTGAATACTCTGAAGGATCGGTGGAGGGCGGTAAGATGGCCGTCTGTTCTGACACTACATCATCAACGGGCAAGATGGACTCTTTGTACCAGCTACAAGACGTCATGCTCGGGGGCTGTTCCGATGGCAACAGTATTCCGGACCCCCTTGAGCCGCCGAATTGGGCCGGAGTCTTCATGGCAGGGACACAGCCCGGGCAGAATTCTACCGCAGCAGCAGCAGCGGCTACCGGGTCGGCTGCAGCCGGGTCAGGAGACCCCGCGCGCCCCCCAGCTTAGATTCTAATGGATCTCATGGATAAACTGACAACTCTGTTAACCGCCGTGGTAGAGCTGGCGGATAAAGCCCGGCACGATGCAGAGGTTGCACGCGTGCATGACGAGATGGGGTAAGCTAAGGAAAATCGAGCTGCAGAGGAAACCCGGATAGCGGCAGAAAGAGCGGCTTTGGATGCTCGTGCTCAACAACTTCAAGCGGAGACTTTCCGGCTCTCGGTGGACCTTAACGCATCAAATGAAGTCATGAGGAGGAGGCATCAAAAAACTCAATCACGTCTGCCTCTGATGCTTGATCCGAGGAACCTGTTCCATACACCCGGGGCCGGGGGGAGCAACCCGCCGGAGACAAACCGGATCACGACACCCGGTGCACCGGTTTAGCCACGTGCCACAGAGCCACCTCGTATAATTACCGCTCCACCTCATTACGTGCCAACACCGCCAGGTCACTTCTCCAACCCTTTGGAAAACCTCATCGCAGCGTCGGCTCGTTTGGCGGCTCTCCCAATGGAAGGCGACTCACCAGCAGCAATTGAAACACGAAGGGTCAGAGAACTTCTTCAAACGGCTCTGGCGCAACAGGATGCATACTCCTACAGTCGAGACAGGATCCACTCAACTCCTCGCCCAAGCCGGAGCCCGAGTTACAGTAGGCATATGGAGTCTGCATATATGTCAAGCAATGCTCAACGCCACAACCGGCCATACAGGCATGAGCCGGTGCGGGCTGGAGCCCTTAACTTGGCGGATCAGGAGAGGATTCGTCAAGGGGCGGAACGAGCAGCTCAAATGGCATCAGATCAGGTGGCTCATCAAACCTTTCCGGCTTATCCAGCAACCTCGATTGAGGCAGGAGTGGCCACAAGAACCGGAGGCGTGCCTTGCTTGGTGCCGGCCATACGCAATGAGCGTTTGCCAAAGGACTTCTAGGGGCCTCGTAAAGTGCCTAATTACACGGCTGACCTACAGCCGGGGGCTTGGATTGAGAGTTACGAGATGGCTATGGAATTGTTGGAGGTCAGTGATGCTGCAATGGCCAAGTATTTCACCATGATGTTAGATGGAACAGCTCGTACTTGGTTAAAGGGATTGCCACCCAATTCTGTCGGCTCATGGGCGGAGTTGAAAGACCGGTTCATCCAGAACTTTAAGGACACGTGTAAACAGCCTATGTCGATTGTGGACCTGACCAACTGCAAGAAGGAGGATGGTGAATCCACAACCCATTGGGTGCGCTGGGTCAAGGAGATAATACATTCATCTGATAAGATGGATGCCGGCTCAGCAGTTTTAATGTTGGAGAAAAATTGCCCTTTTGAACCTCTGAAGTAGAAGCTGGGGCGGCTCAAGCGTGACTGTAATGACATGGGAACGTTGATGGCGGCTCTCGTCAAGTATGATGATTCTGATACTACCAAGGACCCGGTGTCTGACGAAGAAAAGGCAACGAAGGGAAAGAAGAACGGCAATGGCAAGGGTCACCAGCATAACCCGGCGAATCAGGCAGGTAATAAACGTAAGGCTAATGAGTTTGTTGCTAACACTAATGCACAGGGTGGTAATCAATGGCGCAAGGGCAGACAGCCCTCTCGGTTGGGCGGGTCAGGTCCCACCCTTGAGCAGTTGTTAAATGAACCTTGTCCAAAGCACGGCATCCGGGAGAAGCCAGCCACCCACCTGTGGAAAGATTGTACGATCATTAAGGCATTTAAAAATTCAAACACGTTCGATGGAGGTCACGACCCAGGTGGCAGTTCAGGAGGAGGCGATTTCCACGGCCCGGGCGCCGGTTCAGGTGGAGGAGGTTTTCACGGTCAAGGTTATCCTGGTCACCAAGGAGGATATAATCAGCAACCCGGTCAAGGTAATCAACAACAGCAATCCGGTTATCAGAGCAACCCGAAGCAGCTGAGTAGTGGGCAATACCATGTATTTACCACTAGTTTATGTAAGAGGGACCAGAAACTTCACAAGAGGGCCGTCAATGCCGTTGAGCCGGCGATTCCACGTTATCTACGTTGGTCCGAACAGCCTATTGTGTGGAGCAGAGAGGATCACCCGCCCCGGGTTGATAATCCAGGTCACTTGGCCTTGGTAGTGGTGCCTCAGGTTGGTGGATACAAGTTTACTAAGGTACTTATGGATGGAGGCAGCAGCATCAACATCCTCTATTATGAGATGTTCCGCCGGATGGGATTGACTGATAAAAATCTTAAACAATCCAATATTTTCTTTCACGGTGTGGTACCTGGTAAGTCGGCATACCCAGTTGGTAAGATTGAGCTGGAAGTAGCCTTTGGGGATGAGTATGACTCCAGAGCGGAAAAGTTAACCTTCGAGGTGGTTAAGATCAAGAGCCCATATCATGCTCTGTTTGGGCGGCCGGCTTATGCCAAGTTCATGGCTCGGCCGTGTTATGTGTATTTACAGCTCAAGATGCCGGGTCATAAGGGCACCATTATAGTGCATGGGAGCCGGAAGATAGCCTTGGAGTGTGAAGAAGGTGATGCTGCCTATGCTGAATCTGTTTGTGCAACAAAGGAGTTAAAATTTTACAAGATCATGTTGACCCGGCAGATATGACGTCATTAAAGAAACCAACAACAAAGCATGAACCGGTGTTGAAATTCAACTCAGCTGATGACACTAAGATGGTTGACTTTGTGCCTGGCGACTCATCCAAACAGTTCATCATCAACGCAAACTTGGATCTGAAATAGGAAAGCGCGCTCATCGAGTTCATCGATGAGAACCGAGACATGTTTGCATGGCAACCTTCAAACACGTCGGGTGTCCCGAGGGAACTCGCTGAGCACACTCTTCATATTGATCCAAAGTTCAAACATGTTAGACAGTTTCTTCGATGGTTCAATGAGGAAAGGCGCAAGGCCATTGGAGAAGAGGTGGCCCGGCTCTTAGCGGTTGGGTTCATCGTAGAGGTCTTTCACCCAGAGTGGTTAGCTAACCCGGTGCTCGTACTCAAAAAGAATGGCACCTGGCGTACGTGTGTAGATTACACCGATCTGAACAAAGCTTGTTCACCTGATCCTTTTGCTCTCCCCCGTATTGATCAAATCATTGATGCTACGGCAGGTTGTGCACGTTTGAGTTTCTTGGATGCTTATTCCGGTTATCATCAAATTAAGATGGCGGTCAAGGATCAGGAGAAGACAGCCTTTATTACTCCTTTTGGAGCTTTTTGCTATGTGTCTATGCCCTTTGGGCTTAAGAGTGCCCAGGCGACTTACCAGCGGTGTGTGTAGAATTGTCTTCACGATCAAATTGGGCGCAATGTTCATGCTTACGTGGATGATATAGTGGTAAAATCCAAGAAGGAGGAAACCTTGGTCACAGATCTGAAAGAGACTTTCGATAATCTCCGGATCAACAAAATGATGCTTAACCCGCCTGATAGAGGCAAAGGTGTCCCGATGTTTCGATGAGATGGTGGCTATCGTTTTCTGTAGGAGTCGACCTTGACGATCCGACTACGAACGTGCGAGACGTCGCACCTTAGCAATCGCTAAACCAACTTCCGAGGGGTTATTGACCACGCCAGAGCACGATCAACCTGACCACGAGGGCCTGTTTCCTGCGAGCAAACGAAGAACAAGCAAGAAACTGAGATTGCAATCTGGATATTGCGAATATAAGATGAAAGCTTTATTGATCAAGGTGGGGTTCTGTGACGTCTTGGTCTGGTCGTTGGACACAAACGAAGTACGCGAAGTTGCAGCTATGGCGAACTTTTAATCTAAACAAAACCCAAAGTCTAAACGACGCCCTAAGGGCTGTATATATGGAGGAAGAGAGGGGAATTTCGTGGCCCTTGAGGGTGGGGTCCGAAACCAACCCTAACTCTTGTTTCCCCACACATACGGACTCTAAAAATAGCCTATACTTAAGTATTTCGAAATTACATGGGCCTGGCTGTTGGGGAACGTTGCAGAAAACAAAAAATTTCCTACGGTTTCACCAAGATCCATCTAGGAGTTCATCTAGCAGCGAGTGATTAGATGCATCTACGTACCTTGTAGATCGCGAGCGGAAGCGTTCAAAGAACGGGGATGATGTAGTCGAACACGACGTGATCCAAATCACCGATGATCTTAGCACCGAACGGACGATGCCTCCGCGTTCAACACACGTACGGAACGGATGACGTCTCCTCCTTTCTTGATCCAGCAAGGGGGGAAGAGAGGTTGATGAAGATCCAGCAGCACGACGGCGTGGTGGTGGATGCAGGGCGTCACAGTAGCAGGGCTTCGCCTATACTACGAGAGAGAGACGTAACGGGGAGAGAGGAAGCACCAAAGGCTGAGGTATGAAGTCCTCCCTCTCCTCAACTATATATAGGAGGGCCAAGGGGGGTTGGTGCGCAGCCTAGGAGATCCAATCTCCTAGGTGCGGCGGCCAGGGGAGGTTTCCCTCCCCCCCAAGGCACTCAGGGGTGCCTTCCACTAGTGGGACTCCTCCCCCATGGAAACCCTAGGCGCATGGGCCTATAGGGGCTGGTGCCCTTGACCCATATAGGCCAAGGCGCACCCCCTACAGCCCATGTGGCCCCCCGGGATAGGTGGCCCCACCCGGTGGGCCCCCGGGACCCCTCCGGTGGTCCCGGTACAATACCGATAACCCCGAAACTTGTCCCGATGGCCGAAACAGCACTTCCTATATATAATTCTTTACCTCCGGACCATTCCGGAACTCCTCGTGACGTCCGGGATCTCACCTGGGACTCCAAACAACATTCGGGTCACTGCATACACATATCTTCATAACCCTAGCGTCACCGAACCTTAAGTGTGTAGACCCTACGGGTTCGGGAGACAAGCAGACATGACCGAGACGACTCTCCAGTCAATAACCAACAGCGGGATCTGGATACCCATGATGGCTCCCACATGCTCCACGTTGATCTCATCGGATGTACCACGATGTCGAGGATTAATCAACCCCGTATACAATTCCCTTTGTCAATCGGTATGTTACTTGCCCGAGACTCGATCGTCGGTATCCCAATACCTTGTTCAATCTCGTTACCGGCAAGTCACTTCACTCGTACCGTAATGCATGATCCCGTGATCAACCACTTGGTCACCTTGAGCTCATAATGATGATGCATTACCGAGTGGGCCCAGTGATACCTCTCCGTTATATGGAGTGACAAATCCCAGTCTCGATCCGTGTCAACCCAACAGACACTTTCGGAGATACCTGTAATGCACCTTTATAGTCACCCAGTTACGTTGTGACGTTTGATACACCCAAAGCACTCCTACGGTATCCGGGAGTTACATGATCTCATGGTCAAAGGAAAAGATACTTGACATTGGAAAAGCTCTAGCAAACGAACTACACGATCTTTGTGCTATGCTTAGGATTGGGTCTTGTCCATCACATCATTCTCCTAATGATGTGATCCCGTTATCAATGACATCCAATGTCCATAGCCAGGAAATCATGACTATCTGTTGATCAACGAGCTAGTCAACTAGAGGCTTACTAGGGACATATTATGGTCTATGTATTCACACGTGTATTACGATTTCTGGATAATACAGTTATAGCATGAATAAAGACAATTATCATGAACAAAGAAATATAATAATAATGCTTTTATTATTGCCTCTAGGGCATATTTCCAACAGTCTCCCACTTGCACTAGAGTCAATAATCTAGTTACATTGTGATGAATCGAACACCCATGGAATTCTGGTGTTGATCATGTTTTGCCCTAGGGAGAGGTTTAGTCAACGGATCTGCTATATTCAGGTCCGTATGTACTTTACAAATCTCTATGTCTCCATTTTGAACATTTTCACGAATGGAGTTGAAGCGACGCTTGATGTGCCTTGTCTTCTTGTGAAACCTGGGCTCCTTGGCAAGTGCAATAGCTCCAGTGTTGTCACAAAAGAGTTTGATTGGCCCCGACGCATTGGGTATGACTCCTAGGTCGGTGATGAACTCCTTCACCCATATGCTTCATGTGCTGCCTCCGAGGCTGCCATGTACTCCGCTTCACATGTAGATCCCGCCACGACGCTCTGCTTGCAGCTGCACCAGCTTACTGCCCCACCATTCAAGATATACACGTATCCGGTTTGTGACTTAGAGTCATCCAGATCTGTGTCGAAGCTAGCGTCGACGTAACCTTTTACGACGATCTCTTCGTCACCTCCATAAACGAGAAACATTTCCTTAGTCCTTTTCAGGTACTTCAGGATATTCTTGACCGCTGTCCAGTGTTCCTTGCCGGGATTACTTTGGTACCTACCTACCAAACTTACGGCAAGGTTTACATCTGGTCTGGTACACAGCATGGCATACATAATAGAACCTATGGCTGAGGCATAGGGGATGACACTCATCTCTTCTATCTCTTCTGCCGTGGTCGGGCATTGAGCTGAGCTCAATCTCACACCTTGCAAAACAGGCAAGAACCCTTTCTTGGACTGATCCATTTTGAACTTCTTCAAAATCTTATCAAGGTATGTGCTTTGTGAAAGACCTATGAGGCGTCTTGATCTATCCCAATAGATCTTGATGCCTAATATATAAGCAGCTTCTCCAAGGTCCTTCATTGAAAAACTCTTATTCAAGTAGGCCTTGATGCTGTCCAAGAGTTCTATATCATTTCCCATCAAAAGTATGTCATCTACATATAATATGAGAAATGCTACAGAGCTCCCACTCACTTTCTTGTAAACGCAGGCTTCTCCATAAGTCTGCGTAAACCCAAATGCTTTGATCATCTCATCAAAGCGAATGTTCCAACTCCGAGATGCTTGCACCAGCCCATAAATCGAGCGTTGGAGCTTGCACACCTTGTCAGCATTCTTAGGATCGACAAAACCTTCCGGCTGCATCATATACAATTCTTCCTTAAGGAAACCATTAAGGAATGCTGTTTTGACGTCCATTTGCCATATTTCATAATCGTAGAATGTGGCAACTGCTAACATGATTCGGACGGACTTCAGCTTCGCTACCGGTGAGAAAGTCTCATCGTAGTCAACCCCTTGAACTTGTCGATAACCCTTAGTGACAAGCCGAGCTTTATAGATGGTCACATGACCATCCGCGTCTGTCTTCTTCTTGAAGATCCATTTATTTTCTATGGCTCGCTGTTCAATGGGCAAGTCAGTCAAAGTCCATACTTCGTTTTCATACATGGATCTTATCTCGGATTTCATGGCTTCTAGCCATTTGTCGGAATCCGGGCCTGCCATCGCTTCTTCATAGTTCGAAGGTTCACTGTTGTCTAACAACATGATTTCCAAGACAAGGTTGCCGTACCACTCTGGTGCGGAACGTGTCCTTGTGGACCTTTGAATTTCAATAGGAGCTTGATCAGAAGTATCTTGATCATCATCAATAACTTCCTCTCTAGTCGGTGCAGGCGCCTCAGGAACATTTTCTTGAGTTGTGCCATTTTCTGGTTCAAGAGGTAATACTTCATCAAGTTCTACCTTCCTCCCACTTACTTCTTTCGAGAGAAACTCTTTCTCCAGAAAGGATCCATTCTTGGCAACAAAGATCTTGCCTTCGGATCTGAGGTAGAAGATATACCCAATGGTTTCTTTAGGGTATCCTATGAAGACGCATTTTTCCGATTTGGGTTCGAGCTTTTCAGGTTGAAGTTTCCTAACATAAGCATCGCATCCCCAAACTTTTAGAAACGACAGCTTAGGTTTCTTCCCAAACCATAATTCAAACGGTGTCGTCTCAACGGATTTCGACGGAGCCCTATTTAAAGTGAATGCGGCAGTCTCTAAAGCATAGCCCCAAAAAGATAACGGTAAATCGGTAAGAGACATCATAGATCGCACCATATCTAATAGAGTGCGATTACGACGTTTGGACACACCATTACGCTGAGGTGTTCCAGGCGGCGTGAGTTGTGAAACTATTCCACATTTTCTTAAGTGTGTGCCAAATTCGTGACTCAAGTATTCTCCTCCACGATCTGATCGTAGACACTTGATTTTCCTGTCACGTTGATTCTCAACTTCACTCTGAAATTCTTTGAACTTTTCAAAGGTTTCAGACTTGTGTTTCATTAAGTAGACATACCCATATCTACTTAAGTCATCAGTGAGGGTGAGAACATAACGATAGCCACCGCGAGCCTCAATACTCATTGGACCGCACACATCAGTATGTATGATTTCCAATAAGTTGGTTGCTCGCTCCATTGTTCCTGAGAACGGAGTCTTGGTCATTTTACCCATGAGGCATGGTTCGCACGTGTCAAATGATTCATAATCAAGAGACTCCAAAAGTCCATCTGCATGGAGCTTCTTCATGCGTTTGACACCTATGTGACCAAGGCGGCAGTGCCACAAGTATGTGGGACTATCATTATCAACCTTACATCTTTTGGTATCCACACTATGAATATGTGTAATATTACGTTCGAGATTCATTAAGAATAAACCATTGACCATCGGAGCATGACCATAAAACATATCTCTCATATAAATAGAACAACCATTATTCTCGGATTTAAATGAGTAGCCATCTCGTATTAAACGAGATCCTGATACAATGTTCATGCTCAAACATGGCACTAAATAACAATTATTGAGGTTTATCACTAATCCCGTAGGTAAATGTAGAGGTAGCGTGCCGACGGCGATCACATCGACCTTGGAACCATTCCCGACGCGCATCGTCACCTCGTCCTTTACCAGTCTCTGTTTATTCTGTAGCTCCTGCTGTGAGTTACAAATATGAGCAACGGCACCGGTATCAAATACCCAGGAGTTACTTCGAGTACTGGTAAGGTACACATCAATTACATGTATATCACATATACCTTTTGTTTTGCCAGCCTTCTTGTCCGCTAAGTATTTGGGGCAGTTCCGCTTCCAGTGACCCTTCCCTTTGCAATAAAAGCACTCTGTCTCAGGCTTGGGTCCATACTTTGACTTCTTCTTCCCAGCAGCTTGCTTGCCGGGCGCGGCAACTTCCTTGCCGTCCTTCTCAAAGTTCTTTTTACCCTTGCCCTTCTTGAACTTAGTGATTTTATTGACCATCAACACTAGATGTTCCTTCTTGACTTCTACCTCTGCTGATTTCAGCATTGCAAATACTTCAGGAATGGTCTTTTCCATCCCCTGCATATTGAAGTTCATCACAAAGCTCTTGTAGCTTGGTGGAAGCAACTGGAGGATTCTGTCAATGACCGCATCATCCGGGAGATTAACTCCCAGCTGAGTCAAGCGGTTACATAACCCAGACATAGTGAGTATGTGCTCACTGACAGAACTATTTTCCTCCATCTTACAGCTGAAGAATTTGTCGGAGACTTCATATCTCTCGACCCGGGCATGAGCTTGGAAAACCATTTTCAGCTCTTCGAACATCTCATATGCTCCATGTCTCTCAAAACGCTTTTGGAGCCCCGGCTCTAGGCTGTAAAGCATGCCGCACTGAACGAGGGAGTAGTCATCGGCACGTGTCTGCCAAGCGTTCATAACGTCTTGGTTCTGTGGGACGGGTGGATCACCTAGCGGTGCTTGTAGGACATAATCTTTCTTGGCAGCTATGAGGATGATCCTCAGGTTCCGGACCCAGTCCGTATAGTTGCTGCCATCGTCTTTCATCTTGGTTTTGTCTAGGAACGTGTTGAAATTGAATACAACGTTGGCCATTTGATCTACAAGACATATTGTAAAGATTTTAGACTAAGTTCATGATAATTAAGTTCATCTAATCGAATTATTAATGAACTCCCACTTAGATAGACATCCCTCTTCTAGTCATCTAAGTATAACATGATCCGAGTTGGCTAGGCCGTGTCCGATCATCACGTGACACGGACTAGTCAACGTCGGTGAACATCTTCATGTTGATCATATCTTCTATACGACTCATGCTCGACCTTTCAGTCTTCTGTGTTCCGAGGCCATGTCTATGCACATGCTAGGCTCGTCAAGTCAACCTAAGTGTATTGCGTGTGTAAATCTGTCTTACACCCGTTGTATGTGAACGTAAGGATCTATCACACCCGATCATCACGTGGTGCTTCGAAACGACGAACTGTAGCAACGGTGCACAGTTAGGGGGAACACTTTCTTGAAATTATTATGAGGGATCATCTTATTTACTACCGTCGTTCTAAGCAAACAAGATGCAAAACATGATAAACATCACATGCAATCAAATAATAATAGTGACATGATATGGCCAATATCACATAGCTCCTTTGATCTCCATCTTGGGGCTCCGTGATCATCCTGTCACCGTCATACTCATCGACATGTAAGTTGTGATTCCTATTACAATAGCATGAACATCTCATACATCACATATAGATCATTCATCATTCATCACAACTATCACATAGCATACCCTGCAAAAACAAGTTAGACGTTCTCTAATTGTTGTTTGCATGTTTTACGTGGCTGCTATGGGTTTCTAGCAAGAACGTTTCTTACCTACGCAAAGACCACAACGTGATATGCCAATTGCTATTTACCCTTCATAAGGACCCTTTTCATCGAATCCGATCTGACTAAAGTAGGAGAGACAGACACCCGCTAGCCACCTTATGCAACTAGTGCATGTCAGTCGGTGGAACCTGTCTCACGTAAGAGTACGTGTAAGGTCGGTCCGGGCCGCTTCATCCCACGATGCCGCCGAATCAAGATAAGACTAGTAACGGCAAGCATATTGAACAAAATCAACGCCCACAACTACTTTGTGTTCTACTCGTGCAAGAGAACTACGCATAGACCTAGCTCATGATGCCACTGTTGGGGAACGTTGCAGAAAACAAAAAATTTCCTACGGTTTCACCAAGATCCATCTAGGAGTTCATCTAGCAACGAGTGATTAGATGCATCTACGTACCTTGTAGATCGCGAGCGGAAGCGTTCAAAGAACGGGGATGATGTAGTCGAACACGACGTGATCCAAATCACCGATGATCTTAGCACTGAACGGACGATGCCTCCGCGTTCAACACACGTACGGAACGGATGACGTCTCCTCCTTTCTTGATCCAGCAAGGGGGGAAGAGAGGTTGATGAAGATCCAGCAGCACGACGGCGTGGTGGTGGATGCAGGGCGTCACAGTAGCAGGGCTTCGCCTATACTACGAGAGAGAGACGTAACGGGGAGAGAGGAAGCACCAAAGGCTGAGGTATGAAGTCCTCCCTCTCCTCAACTATATATAGGAGGGCCAAGGGGGGTGGTGGTGCGCAGCCTAGGAGATCCAATCTCCTAGGTGCGGCGGCCAGGGGAGGTTTCCCTCCCCCCCAAGGCACTCAGGGGTGCCTTCCACTAGTGGGACCTCCCCCGGAAACCCTAGGCGCATGGGCCTATAGGGCTGGTGCCCTTGGCCCATACAGGCCAAGGCGCACCCCCTACAGCCCATGTGGCCCCCCGGGACAGGTGGCCCCACCCGGTGCCCCGGGACCCTCCGGTGGTCCCGGTACAATACCGATAACCCCGAAACTTGTCCCGATGGCCGAAACAACATTTCCTATATATAATTATTTACCTCCGGACCATTCCGGAACTCCTCGTGACGTCCGGGATCTCATCCGGGACTCCGAACAACATTCGGGTTACTGCATACACATATCTTCATAACCCTAGCGTCACCGAACCTTAAGTGTGTAGACCCTACGGGTTCGGGAGACAAGCAGACATGACCGAGACGACTCTCCGGTCAATAACCAACAGCGGGATCTGGATACCCATGATGGCTCCCACATGCTCCACGATGATCTCATCGGATGAACACGATGTCGAGGATTAATCAACCCCGTATACAATTCCCTTTGTCAATCGGTATGTTACTTGCCCGAGACTCGATCGTCGGTATCCCAATACCTTGTTCAATCTCGTTACCGGCAAGTCACTTTACTCGTACCGTAATGCATGATCCCGTGATCAACCACTTGGTCACCTTGAGCTCATAATGATGATGCATTACCGAGTGGGCCCAGTGATACCTCTCCGTAATGGAGTGACAAATCCCAGTCTCGATCCGTGTCAACCCAACAGACACTTTCGGAGATACCTGTAATGCACCTTTATAGTCACCCAGTTACGTTGTGACGTTTGATACACCCAAAGCACTCCTACGGTATCCGGGAGTTACACGATCTCATGGTCAAAGGAAAAGATACTTGACATTGGAAAAGCTCTAGCAAACGAACTACACGATCTTGTGCTATGCTTAGGATTAGGTCTTGTCCATCACATCATTCTCCTAATGATGTGATCCCGTTATCAATGACATCCAATGTCCATAGCCAGGAAACCATGACTATCTGTTGATCAACGAGCTAGTCAACTAGAGGCTTACTAGGGACATATTATGGTCTATGTATTCACACGTGTATTACGATTTCGAATAATACAGTTATAGCATGAATAAAGACAATTATCATGAACAAAGAAATATAATAATAATACTTTTATTATTGCCTCTAGGGCATATTTCCAACACTGGCCCATTAATAAGGTGACGCAGCACCTAGAATAGCCTATGGACGAATATTATGAAGTGGCATCTTGTATATTTCGTCCATGGCTTCATGCACTCCTTATGGCGGCTTCAAAGTCCTGAAATCATCACTTGTAACTCCGTTCTTGATCCCCTTGCGCATGCCATCAACTTCATGCGTGTTCTTGCTCCAGTGTTCATCCTTCTCCAAGCTAGGCCCTTCATTTGAAAGCAAAACAAATGTATCCAATTTAGGCAGCATCATAATCTCATGAACATTAGAATCATTACCAAGAAACAAAAGTACCTGGTAATTTAATTGGCATGCGCGAGCTCTAGTAATTGGTCCAGTATATGTAACAGTAGGGGCTGTGGGTGTAACAATGGTATTGATGTCCTCATCACCGCCCAAGTGTGTTTTTGGAGTGCCAGCTGGCAAGCTCTTGGGTTTTCTGGTGTCCAACCGAGGTATTGCAGCTAACTCGAAGAAAATCAAAGCAATTACGTCTTTAGCCAAGCCAACGTGCATCAACGACGTTCAACGGCTGGCGGGTCGTGTCGCGGCCTTGAGCCGGTTCATAAGCCGGTTAGGGGAGAAGGCAATGCCTTTGTATCAGATGATGAAGAAAACATATGCTTTTATTTGGAGTGATGCTGCAAATACTGCTTTTGAGGATCTGAAGGCACAGCTTGCTGAGCCGCCGGTTCTTGCTGCTCCAGTTGAAAAAGAGTCATTGTTATTATATGTGGCCGCCAACTCATGGGCTGTTAGTGTAGCTATTGTGGTGGAGCGCAAGGAGGCTGGCAAGGAACATTCGGTTCAATGGCCGGTTTACTACGTCGGTGAAGTGTTGATTGAATCCAAGCAACGATATCCGCATTGGCAGAAACTTGTATATGGGGTATTCATGGCAAGCCGGAAGCTTAAACATTATTTCCAGGGTCACCCGATCACTGTGGTTAGCTCTGCTCCTTTGGGAGACATCATTTAAAACAGAGAAGCCATTGGACGAGTCGCCAAGTGGGCAATTGAGCTTGGGTCCCATGGGTTGAAGTATGTGCCGCGTACTGCGATCAAATCTCAAGCACTGGTTGATTTCATCAATGACTGGACAGAGGTGCTGATGCCAGAAGAGAAACCAGACAACACGTATTGGAGTATCCATTTTGATGGGTCCAAACAGTTGGAAGGCTCGGGGGCTGGAGTTGTGTTAACTTCTCCGCGAGGTGACAAATTTTGTTATGTGTTACGGTTGATGTTTCCTTGCACTAACAACGCAGCAGAATATGAAGCTTTGCTCCATGGTCTTCAAGTGGCGAAAGAGATGAGTTTGAGCCGGGTCAGATGTCTTGGCGACTCAGATCTAGTGGTTCAACAGGAATCTGGCAAGTGGGATTCCAAGGACCCTCTCATGGCGGCTTATCGCCGGGAGGTTGATGCCATTGCAGAACATTTTAAAGGTTATCAGGTGGAGCACATTGACCGTCGAAAGAACGAAGCGGCTGATGCCTTAAGCCGGTTCGGGTCTCAGCGTAAGCCGGTGCCACCTAACACCTTTTTGGATGTTTTGCATAACCCCTTTGTCAAGTTGCCCATAGAAGAAGATTTAGTTGTTCCTGACCCGGAGGCGCAGTTGGTGGCGGCTCTTCCTGTCATCCCAGATTGTACAGTACCGTTTTTGGCTTACATGACCCGGGGAGAGTTTCCAGCAGATGAGACTTTGGCTCGACAGATAACCCGGCGGTCTAAGTCAATGTCGATTTGATGAGGACATCAATACCATTGTTACACCCACAACCCCTACTGTTACATATACTGGACCAATTACTAGAGCTCGCGCACGCCAATTAAATTACCAGGTACTTTCGTTTCTTGGTAATGATTCTAATGTTCATGAGATTATGATGCTGCCTAAATTGGATACATTTGTTTTGCTTTCAAATGAAGGGCCTAGCTTGGAGAAGGATGAACATTGGAGCAAGAACACGCATGAAGTTGATGGCATGCGCAAGGGGATCAAGAACGGAGTTACAAGTGATGATTTCAGGACTTGAAGCCGCCATAAGGAGTGCATGAAGCCATGGACGAAATATACAAGATGCCACTTCATAATATTCGTCCATAGGCTATTCTAGGTGCTGCGTCACCTTATTAATGGGCCAGGCCCATGTAATTTCGAAATACTTAAGTATAGGCTATTTTTAGAGTCCGTATGTGTGGGGAAACAAGAGTTAGGGTTGGTTTCGGACCCCACCCTCAAGGGCCACGAAATTCCCCTCTCTTCCTCCATATATACAGCCCTTAGGGCGTCGTTTAGACTTTGGGTTTTGTTTAGATTAAAAGTTCGCCGTAGCTGCAACTTCACGTACTTCGTTTGTGTCCAACGACCAGACCAAGACGTCACAGAACCCCACCTTGATCAATAAAGCTTTCATCTTATATTCGCAATATCCAGATTGCAATCTCAGTTTCTTGCTTGTTCTTCGTTTGCTCGCAGGAAACAGGCCCTCGTGGTCAGGTTGATCGTGCTTCGGCGTGGTCAATAACCCCTCGGAAGTTGGTTTAGCGATTGCTAAGGCGCGACGTCTCGCACGATCGTAGTCGGATCGTCAAGGTCGACTCCCACAGAAAACGATAGCCACCATCTCATCGAAACATCGGGACACCTTTGCCTCTATCACGATTTCAGATGGAGAGTTATACCATCGCAGTGTCTCTAGAGCGTATCAGCGGTGCGTTTCCCCTAAAGAAGGTCAAGAAATACTTCGTGAGATCCATGAAGGTGATTGTGGTCATCATGCCGGGTCCAAATCTCTGGTGGCCAAGGCTTTTCGTCGCGGTTTTTACTGGTTGACGGCTCACGCTGATGTAGAAGATCTGGTCAGTAGATATGATGGATGTCAAAAGTTTGCATGATGGGCGCATGTGCCGGCTCAGGAGCTCCGGATGATCCCAATCACTTGGCCGTTTGGTCTGGGGGCTTGACATGGTGGGGCCTTCCAAAAGGTCCAAGGATAAAAAGACACATCTCTTGGTGGCAGTTGATAAATTCACTAAGTGGGTTGAGGCGGAGCCAGTGAGTAAGTGTGACGCGGCCACGGCAGTTCAGTTCATGAAAAAGGTGATCTTCCGTTTTGGCTTTCCACATAGCATTATCACTGACAGTGGCACTAACCTATCCCAAGGCGCTATGGAGGATTTTTGCCAACGTGAACACATCCGGCTTGATGTTTCTTCTGTAGCTCATCCTCAATCCAATGGTCAAGCTGAGAGAGCCAATCAGGAAATTTTGAAAGGTATAAGACCCCGGCTTATGGTTCCCTTACAGCGAACGCCGGGTTGTTGGGTAGAGGAATTACCCTCGGAGTTATGGAGTATCAACACCACACCTAACAGGTCGACAGGTTACACACCTTTTTCATGGTTTATGGAGCAGAAGCAGTGTTGCCTAGTGACATCCGTCATGACTCGCCCCGTGTAGCGGCTTATGTTGAAGCTAATAATGAGCAAGCAATATAGGATGCACTTGACTTGTTGGATGAAGAAAGAGACTTAGCAGCGGCCTGGTCAGCAATTTATCAACAGGACCTGCGCCGATACCACAGTCGTCGGGTTATGTCTGGGACTTTTCAGGAAGGCGACTTGGTGCTCCGGCTCATCCAGGATCTATTAGATGCACACAAGTTATCCTCGCCTTGGGAAGGACCCTTTGTGGTCAGTAAGAACTTAAACAACGGGTCATATTACCTCATTGATGTTCGAGAGCATGCAGAATCACGTAAGTTGGAGGAGGAGACCCGCCGGCCGTGGAACATTGCTCAACTTCGGCCATACTACACCTGAGCTATCGGCTCTCATCATGTACATACTTTAACATTGTATATACCATGTTAAGCAATAAAGTAAGACCATCGGTCTCTTTTCTTTTCAAAGATTATGCATCTTTGTTATTTCTTATTTTTCAGATGACTATTAAGGAGCTGATCATATTTGAATCAAGTTTACCCTTTTTTGTCCGGCTTATGATCGTATCCGAATCTAGTTGCAATATCATGGTCACTTGGGGGCTTCCTGTTCAAACATAGGTCGTATTCGAACCAAAGAGAACATAGTTGTCGTAACCCTCTTGATTGGCTCAAGGCCAAACTCACTTGGGGGCTTCTTGATCGTATTCGAATCATAGGTTAACCCCTTTTGAGTCCAACTTCGATCGTATTCGAATTAGGGTCGTTAAAAACCTCTCAAGGTCATTTGGGGGCTTCCTGTTCAAACATAGGTCGTATTCGAACCAAAGAGAACATAGTAGTCGGTACCCTCTTGATCGGCGCAACGCCAAAACCACTGGGAGCTATATGGTCGTATTCAAACCTTAGCTTAACCCCTTTGGTCCGGTTCACTGATCATATTCGAATCAGAAACCCCCAATCTTTTGAAAACAGGGTCAAGTTATGATTATTATCTGTTGCTTGCCTTTTAGTTTTTTGTTGTTCTTTTAATATTACAAACAATTAGTCTGGTCTTCTTCACCGACTCGATTATTTGACAACACAGCCGCCCGGGTCATTCACACCGGCGACTTATGGGTCAAAAGGTGCAACCTATCAAGGTATAGTAATCATTGAGTATTCAACAAAGCATTGGCTTCTCATAAAGATTGAATTATCAAATTCATCGCCCGGGTTATTACTTATACGCACTTACCTGCTGCATTAACTAAAGAGTTGGTTTTAGCCCTTGTACCTTATTTATATCTGCCTCTGGTTCTTACTATGGTAAACGTATTGGCTATAAGTTGGGTGTTTTAACCCGTTTGGTTCTAAGCCACTGTAACGCCCTCGATGCGGCTATATCTCCTACGTGTCGAAGCACGACTTAGAGGCATAACCGCATTGAAAGCAATGTCGCAAGTAAGGTAATCTTCACAACATCCCATGTAAATAGATAATAAAAGGGGAAGGTACATAGTTGGCTTACACTCGCCACGTCAAACAAAGTACATAAATAACATTACATCATCCAATCACACATGGCCCGACTACGGTGCCAAAATAAAAGATCAACCCAACATGCGACACGGTCCAGATCGCCCCAACTGGTCACCACTACTGATCATCAGGGAAAGACACATAGTAACGGCGTGAGTCCTCGTCGAACTCCCACTTGAGCTCAAGCGCATCATCTGGAACGGAGTCGTCTAGCCCTGCATCTGGTTTGGAAGTAATCTGTGAGCCACAGGGACTTAGCAATCTCGCACCCTCGCGATCAAGACTATTTAAGCTTATAGGTAAGGCAAGGTAATATGTGGATCTGCAGCAAGCGACTAGCATATATGGTGGCTAACCTGTTCGCAAAAGAGGGCGAGAAGAGAAGGCAAAGCACGAACGAAGAACTAGAGAACCAACTACGGCAAACATTACTCCAACACCGTGTTCACTTCCCGGACTCCGCCGAGAAGAGACCACCACGGTAACTCACACAGTTGATTCATTTTAATTAAGTTAAGGTTCAAGTTATCTACAACCGGACATTAACAAATTCCCAACTGCCCATAACCGCGGGCACGGCTTTCGAAAGTTCAAATCCCTGCAGGGGAGTCCCAACTTAGCCCATGACAAGCTCTCACGGTCAACGAAGGATAAACCTTCTCCCGAGACATTTCGATCAGACTCGGTATCCCGGTTCTACAAGACACTTCGACAAGTTAAAACAAATCCAGCAACACCGCCCAAATGTGCCGACAAATCCCGATAGGAGCTGCACATATCTCGTTCTCAGGGCACACTCGGATAAGCAATCCGCACAACTAAAACCAGCCCTCGAGTTTCCCTGAGGTGGCGCTGCAAGGGGCTCTAGGTTGGACAAACACTCAGAGGAGCACTGGCCCGGGGGGGTTTAAATAAGATGACCCTCGGGCTCCGGAAACCCAAGGGAAAAGAGGCTAGGTGGCAAATGGTAAAACCAAGGTTGGGCATTGCTGGAAGAGTTTTATTCAAGGCGAACTATCAAGGGGTTCCCATTATCACCCAACCGCGTAAGGAACGCAAAATCCGGGAACATAACACCGATATGACGGAAACTAGGGCGGCAAGAGTGGAACAAAACACTAGGCAAAAGGCCGAGCCTTCCACCCTTTACCAAGTATATATATGCATTAAGATAACAATATAATATAATGATATCCCAACAAGAAAATAATGTTCCAACAAGGAACGGTCTCCAATCTTCACCTGCAACTAGCAACGCTACAAGAGGGGCTGAGCAAAGCGGTAACATAGCCAATCAACGGTTTGCTAGGACATGGTGGGTTAGAGGTTTGACATGGCAATTTGGGAGGCATGATAAGCAAGTGGTAGGCATCGTAGCATAGGCATAGCAAAAGAGCGAGCATCTAGCAAAGCAAAGATAGAAGTGATTTCGAGGGTATGATCATCTTGCCTGCAAAGTTATCAGAGTTGACTGGATCCTCGAAGGCAAACTCAACAGGCTCCTCGTTAGCGAACTCGTCTCCCGGCTCTACCCAAACAAGACAAACAAGCAAAAAGGACACAATCAACCACGTGCAAAGCTCAAACAACATGATGCAAACATGGTATGCTATGCGGGATGCGATATGTGATGCATATGCAAGATTTGACAAGGAATGGAAGAACCTGGCCTCAACTTGGAAATCCAAGAGTGCCACTAGAAAGGTGAGGTGATTTCGGTTGAAATCGATATAAAGAACACCGGGATCGGATGCATGGTTTGGAAATGGCAAGCAATTCAAATATGGCAACGGTCTGCAATAAACAGCAAGTAGCCATCTAAATGCAACAAGATGAACATGCTACAGCACCCAAACATGGCAACAAAATACATGTCAGGGATCCATTCATGATGCTTAACAAAAGATGAACACTGAGCTACGGCCAATTCATCCATTAACAGGTTCAAACAAGCATGGCAAAAGTGCAATTGGTAAACAGGTTTCAGACTTGGTGAAATTAACACAAGTCTGGAATTTCAGATCAGGTAGCACACTTTGGAGCATGAAAACCAGATGCTACAGGAACTTAACATGGAAAAGTAAAGCATGGCATGGAGCTACTCCAAGATCTTAACAAAAGTCCCTTAGTGACCTTGAGCGAAAAGGGATCAGAAAATACAATTGCAAGCATGTGAACATGGCAAAAACATAATCAGATCACAGACTTGGTGAAAAACTGGAACATGCAAATATCTCAGCGAGTAGGCATGTTCACGAGCTCGATGCACTCACTACAGAGCATGTCGTGACAATCTAAGCATTTACCCATCAATAATACACATTATGAAAGCTAGACATGGCAAGAACAAAAACATAGCATGCACGGATCAACTACAACATCCTCGGCAAAATCGCTAACAAGTAGACAATCTGCCCAGATTCACGAAATAGCAAAAGTAGAGCTCGATTGACTCAAGCTAGGTGCTCCATAATTGCAAACAAAGACATGGATGGATAGAGCACTACAAGATTAACAAATCATCCTTACTGATCATCCTCAAAAGAGGCACGGATCACTAGGAAACAACATGAACATATGGCATATTGATAAAAACAGGTCAAGGACTTAGTGGAATTGCTAAGTCCCTGAAATCAGCATTAACGAATGCACCACTTTGCAAGCTTGTGCTAGTCACCACACATATCACAAAAAATAAATGGATGGCACCTCTGTAAAGATGACAAAGCATATAACAAAACACGTGTAGATCTCAGGGACATATCATGCACACAATAATCATGGCAAAAATGACAAATAGCTATTTGGTGCAGCAGATCTGACACTTAACTCAAATAGCACTCTTCCAACAGCATTTCGGGCATCAAGATGAGCTCAAATGAAAATGATGCAATGCGATGAAATGATGTGCTCTCTGAGATGAACATTTTGATATGCTACACGCCCAAAACGGATCTACGGATGCAAAGTTACGACACGATGAACCTAGCAAAATAATTAGGGTTTCGGGAGGAAAGTCAACCGTCCGGATCTGGATCTGGAAACACTGTTCACACGCGGAAACCGAGTTTCATCGGGGAGCTCGCCGGAGCTCGAGGAAGAGCTCGCCAGAGTGAATCTGGTCGGAGGAGGAGGGGGACGAGGCCGGCGAGGTGGCCGGAGAGGGCGGTGGCCGCGGGCGCGACTCGGGGCGCGGCTTGCCAAACTTGAGGGCTCCGGCGAACGGACATGGAGACGGGGCTGCGCGGAACTCCGGCGCGGGGGCGCATCGGGTGGCGGCGGCCGGCGATGTGGCCGGACTCGAGGAGGACGGCGGCGGGGCGCGGGCGAGCGCGTTGGCCCGGACGCGAAGGGGAGGGCCGGCCTTGGGCTTCGCGGGCCTCCGCGATGGGAGGAGGCGGCCGGCCACGTGGCGGCCTGTGGTTCGCCGCGGGCGGCGGCGGCGGACGGACACGTCCGGTGGCGGCGGGGCGATCTTTTAGGGTTTCAGGATAGGGGAACCGAGAATTTCGGAGGGGGTGTATTTATAGGCATAGAGGGAGGTAAGAGTGTCCAAATGAGGTGCAGTTTTCGGCCACGCGATCGTGATCGAACGCTCTAGATGATGGAGAGGGTTTTGGTGGGTTTTGGGCCAAATTGGAGGGGTGTTGGGCTGCAACACACACGAGGCCTTCTCGGTCCCTCGGTTAACCGTTGGAGCATCAAACGAAGTCCAAATGGTACGAAACTTGACAGGCGGTCTACCGGTAGTAAACCAAGGCTGCTTGGCAAGTCTCGGTCCAATCTGGAAATGTTTAACCCCCACACATGAAAGAAAAGTAGAAATGACCACTGGAGGAGAACGGAGCGCCAGAATGCAAAACGGACAGCGGGGAAAATGCTCGGATGCATGAGATGAACACGTATGCAAATGCAATCCACTTGATGACATGATATGAGATGCATGACAACGACAACAACACACGGAGACAAAAACCCGAACCTGAGAAAATAAAATAACTTAGCGCCGGAAACGACAAGAGTTGCATTACATATTAGGTAAATTACATCCAGGGTGTTACAACACTCCACCACTACGAAAGGATCTCGTCCCGACATCTAGGACTAGAAGAACGCCGGGTACTCAGAACGGAGGTGATCCTCGCGTTCCCAGGTGGCTTCATGGTCGGAATGGTGTGACCACTTGACTTTGAGGAATTTTATTGACTTATTGCGAGTCTTGCGTTCAGTCTCTTCAAGAATTGCAACGGGGTGCTCACGATAAGAGAGATCTTCTTGGATCTCAATGTCTTCGAAGTTGACGGTGCGGTCAGGAGTCTTGAAGCACTTGCGGAGCTGAGAGACATGGAACACGTCGTGCACATTTGCAAAGTTTGAAGGAAGCTCGAGTTGATAGGCGAGATCGCCTCTCTTGCTGACGATCTTGAAAGGTCCCATGTATCTAGGGGCAAGCTTCCCTTTGATACCGAAGCGACGATTACCTTTCATTGGAGAGACACGGAGGTACACATGATCTCCGATCTCGAAAGCCAAATCACGGTGCTTACTATCATAGTAGCTCTTCTGGCGTGATTGCGCTGCTTTGAGGTTATCACGAATGACTTTGCACATCTCCTCTGCCTCTGTGATTAAGTCATTTTCCAGAAGTTGACGTTCACCGGTTTCAGACCAGTTGAGAGGGGTACGGCACTTCCTGCCATACAGAATTTCGAATGGGGCCTTGCCCGAACTTGCTTGAAAACTGTTGTTGTAGGAGAATTCAGCATATGGAAGACAATCCTCCCACTTCATGCCGAAGGAGATCACACAAGCCCTGAGCATATCTTCAAGAATTTGATTGACACGCTCGACTTAACCGCTAGTTTGAGGATGGAAAGCTATGGTGAAGCGGATGTCGGTGCCCATGGGCTTCTGAATAGACTCCCAAAACTTGGAGGTAAAGATGCTGCCACGGTCTGAAGAGATCACCTGTGGAATACCGTGCAGCGAGACAATCCGAGAGGTATAGAGCTCCGCCAATTGAGCTGCAGTGATAGGCTCTTTGATAGGCAGAAAGTGAGCCACTTTAGTGAGTTTGTCGATGACAACGAATATAGCATCATTGCCACGCTTGGACTTTGGAAACCCAGTCACGAAGTCCATCTCAATGTGGTCAAACTTCCATTCTGGAATGGCAAGAGGTTGGAGGAGACCAGCTGGCCTTTGGTGTCCTGCCTTCACTCTTCTGCAGACATCACACTCATTCACGAACTGAGCAATCTCGCGCTTCATTCGAGTCCACCAATAAGCCTGCTTGAGGTCCTGATACATCTTCGTACTCCCGAGGTGGATGGAGAGGAGTGAATTGTGAGCCTCGTTCATGATCACTTTACGAAGGTCACCTTTGGGCACGACAATACGATCCTCGAAGAAGAGAGTATCCTTGTAATCAAGGCGGTAGCAATTGTACTTGGGTTGACTCTTGGCAATCCCAGTCTTCACCTTCTTCACCATAGCATCAAGAAGTTGAGCCTGATGAATCTGGTCTTCCAAGGTAGGAGAGACTTGAAGGTTGGCGAGGAGACCTTGAGGAACAACTTGCAGATTAAGTTTGCGGAAAGCTTCACAAAGGTCGGGTTGATAAGGCTTGAGAATCATACTATTGCAATAAGCCTTCCTGCTCAATGCGTCAGCAATCACATTGGCCTTGCCTGGAGTATACTCGATACTCGGATTATACTCTTGAATCATTTCGACCCATCGAGTCTGCCTGAGGTTGTGATCAGGCTGAGTGAAGATGTACTTGAGGCTCTTGTGGTCAGTGAAGATGTCCACTTTTCTTCCCAATAAGAGATGTCTCCAAGTCAAAAGAGCATGCACAACTACCGCCAACTCGAGGTCATGAGTGGGGTAGTTCTCGTTGGGCTTCAACTGGCGAGAGGTATAAGCCACAACTTTCTTCTCTTGCATCAACATTGCACCAAGACCTTGGAGAGAGGCATCGCAGAAGACCTTGAACGGTTTGGATCCATCGGGAGGAGTCAGAACTGGAGCAGTGACCAATTTCTCTTTCAAAGTGTTGAAAGTGATGTCACATTCCAGAGACCAAACGTACTTGACGTGCTTCTGGAGAAGGTTTGAAAGGGGCTTCGCAATCTTTGAAAAGTTCTCAACGAACCTTCGACAGTAGCTTGCGAGACCGAGGAAGCTACGGAGTTGCTTCACGTTTTGAGGTGGTTCCCAATTCACAAATGCAGACACCTTCTCAGGATTCACCGCAATGCCCTTGGAAGAGATGATATGCCCAAGATAAAGAACCTCATCGAGCCAAAACTCGCACTTTGAGAACTTGGCATAGAACTGGTGTTCCCTGAGCTTATCAAGCACCAAAGGCAAGTGTTTGGCATGATCTTCCTTGTTCTTCGAAAAGACCAGAATGTCGTCGAGATAGACCAAAATGAAGTCATTTGTGTAGGCGTTGAAGATGAAGTTCATCATGCGAGAAAAAGTCGGAGGAGCATTGACGAGGCCAAAAGACATGACAGTGTATTCATATGAACCATAGCTTGTCCTGAAAGCCGTCTTGGGAATATCTTGCTCACGGATTCGAATCTGATGATAGCCCATACGGAGATCAAGCTTGGAGAATACTTGGGCACCTTTGAGTTGTTCGAACAGCTCGTTGATGTTGGGAAGTGGGTATTTGTTCTTGATAGTCTTCTTGTTCAATGGACGGTAGTCAACACAAAGTCGGTCCGTTCCATCCTTCTTCTTCTTCACAAAAAGTACTCCACAACCCCACGGAGAGGAACTAGGTCGGATGAGACCCATTCGCTCTTGAATATCGAGTTGCTTCTTCAGCTCCTTCAACTCTTCTGGTCCGAGCTTGTAAGGACGCTTTCAAACCAGTTCCGTGCCAGGCTCCAGACCGATGACGAATTCAACTGGCCGGTGCGGAGGCATTCCTGGAAGCTCTTCTGGAAAGACGTCTAGATATTCGCAAACGACTGGGATTTGTGAGATGGCATCCAGTTCACCCTTCTCATTGAGAGAAAACAGACGGATGGTATCATCACAATCGGCAAAGACAATTACATCCTCAGACGAATGAGTCAATTGAATCTGCCTGGCTGCACAATCAAGCTGAGCCTTGTGCTTAGAAAGCCAATCCATTTCGAGAATAAGATCAATATCCGAGTCACCAAGAACATTTGGAGAGGACAAGAACTTATAGTCACCCAAAGTGATTGTAACAGCCGGAACGCATACTCGAGATGTCATTTGACGGGCCGGAGAGACAATAGCCAACGGTTTTGGCAACACTTGAGTAACAAAATCATGCTTAGATGCAAAAGGTCTCGAGATGAAACAATGTGATGCACCAGTGTCAAAAAGAACTCTTGCAGGAATATCGTTAACAGGAAGGTTACCCATGATGACATCTGACGAGTCCTCTGCCTGAGCTGCATTCACCATGTTGACCTTGGCGTACTTGGGGTTATGCTTGGCCACAGCTGTACTTGCCGATCTCACAGGAGGAGGAGGAGGGAGGTGCCTCTGGTTGAAGCACTTGTTGGCATAGTAACCCTTCTGTTGGCACTTGTTGCATGTGACCTCTGAAAGCGGACGGTGATACGGAGCACTCGATCTTGGAGCTTGAGATGAAGTCTTGTTCTGAAAGCCAGGGTTGGGTGGGTGGGAAGATCCACTGCTACCTTTGCTCTTCTGCTGATACGGCTGACAGAACGGAGGAGGAGGAAGCCAATACTTCTGCTGCTTGGCCACTTGAGTAGAGGAAGAAGGAGTAGCATCTCTGACTCGCTTCTTGGAAGCATCACACTTCAGTTGAGCAGCCTCTTGCTTCAATGCCATGTTGTAGAACTCATCGTACCTCAAGGGCTCAAAGAGAACAAGAGCTAGCTGGATTTCTTCTCTGAGACCACCCCTAAACTGGTATATCATGCTCTTCTCATCAGGGACGTCCTGCTTAGCAAAGCGGGTGAGCTTCTGAAACAACTTGTTGTAGTCATAGACAGACAAAGAGCCTTGCTTCAGGTTGCGGAATTCCTCACGCTTGCTTTCAACCATGCTCTGAGGAATATGATGAGCTTTGAAGTCTTGATGGAATTCATCCCAGGTAATCACACGGCCTCCTCTGGAATCCTTGTACTGCTGGAACCATTCTGCAGCTTGTTCTTTGAGTTGGAAGGAAGTGAACTTGACAAAGTCCTCAGGCCTGACGTTACTGCACTCGAAATGCTTGCACAAGTCCACAAGCCAATCGTCAGCATCAGTTGCCTCAACACAATTGCTGAAGGTCTTTGGCTGGTTTGCAAGGAACTGGTTGAGTGTAGCAAAGTGATTCTGATTGTTGCCTTGGTTGCCTTGGTTCGCTTGATTGCGCTCTTGAAGAATTTGCATGATCAACTACGTGTTTGCATTGGTAGCGGCCATCACAGCTTGCCATGCCTCTGGAGGAGGTGGAGGTGGTGGCGGATCCTGATTCTGATTCTGATTGTTGCTCTTAGCGGGAGCCATCCTGAAGAGGGTGACATCCGTTAGCACATTGACAGATAAAATCGAAGCTGAATCAAGTGGGTTGAAATTGCAACATATAGTCTTCACATCCGAAAAAAATGAACGAATGCATTCCAATTGAAATGGTCACACATCCATAAATTGAGAAGCCACTTAGAATTTGGGTAGAGGAATAAATCAACAAGGTACGAAACAAGAACGAATACTCGGTAAGAAATCCCAATCTCAAACCAAATATCCGTGGAAGAAGAGCTAGAGCTACAAGAATTCCCACCTATGAAACTCCCGAACCTTTCCGGTTATGCAATCAGGTGTTGGGGATACAGGGGAAGCATAATATCTCACCCAAATCTAGCAAATCCTACATCCAGCTGTATCCATCCTTCAACACATAACCGAGAAAAACTTCGGAAACCATCTACCTCAACCTTCCAAAAGCATCCGTTATACAAGTTATGGCAATACTCCCGAACTCCCGCCCCAGTACTGGGTGGCGTCGAGGTTATCTCACCAACAACTGCATAAAAGAGATTTTCGATGTTGGTGAACTAAACTCAGGTATTCCGTAACTGCAACGATAAAATTGTGACGACAACACCTCGGAGCTCAACTCCCCGGGACACTCCCACAACCCCTAAATGACAGGAGGCACCAAGAACAATGTTCTCGTCACAAATCGGTCGGAACGATTCCAAGATACCCGCGTGATCCTAAAAAAAAATTTAGTGAAATTTGAGAAGAGAAGAGTCAAAACTCTACGTCAGGAAGCCTTACCAGAGCGATGAGGAGACTGGGGAGTAAAAAGAATTCCTAAACTCTCCGATATATAATTCCTAAATGACTCAAAACATTTTTCTAGACTCAACAACGGCTGCTAATTCGATCAAATAATGGGGCTCCTAAGGTCGGGGAAGGCTCTGATTACCAACTTGTAACGCCCTCGATGCGGCAATATCTCCTATGTGTCGAAGCACGACTTAGAGGCATAACCGCATTGAAAGCAATGTCGCAAGTAAGGTACTCTTCACAACATCCCATGTAAATAGATAATAAAATGGGAAGGTACATAGTTGGCTTACACTCGCCACGTCAAACAAAGTACATAAATAACATTACATCATCCAATCACTCATGGCCTGACTACGGTGCCAAAATAAAAGATCAACCCAACATGCGACACGGTCCCGATCGCCCCAACTGGGCACCACTAATGATCATCAGGGAAAGACACATAGTAACGGCGTGAGTCCTCGTCGAACTCCCACTTGAGCTCAAGCACATCATCTGGAACGGAGTCGTCTAGCCCTACATCTGGTTTGGAAGTAATCTGTGAGCCACAGGGACTCAGCAATCTCGCACCCTCGCGATCAAGACTATTTAAGCTTATAGGTAAGGCAAGGTAATATGAGGATCTGCAGCAAGCGACTAGCATATATGGTGGCTAACCTGTTCGCAAAAGAGGGCGAGAAGAGAAGGCAAAGCACGAACGAAGAACTAGAGAACCAACTACGGCAAACATTACTCCAACACCGTGTTCACTTCCCGGACTCCGCCCAGAAGAGACCACCACGGTAACTCACACAGTTGATTCATTTTAATTAAGTTAAGGTTCAAGTTATCTACAACCGGACATTAACAAATTCCCATCTGCCCATAACCGCAGGCATGGCTTTCGAAAGTTCAAGTCCCTGCAGGGGAGTCCCAACTTAGCCCATGACAAGCTCTCACGGTCAACGAAGGATAAACCTTCTCCCGAGACATTCCGATCAGACTCGGTATCCCGGTTCTACAAGACACTTCGACAAGTTAAAACAAATCCAGCAACACCGCCCGAATGTGCCGACAAATCCCAATAGGAGCTACACATATCTCGTTCTCAGGGCACACTCGGATAAGCAATCCGTACAACTAAAACCAGCCCTCGAGTTTCCCCGAGGTGGCGCTGCAAGGGGCTCTAGGTTGGACCAACACTTAGAGGAGCACTGGCCCGGGGGGGTTTAAATAAGATGACCCTCGGGCTCCGGAAACCCAAGGGAAAAGAGGCTAGGTGGCAAATGGTAAAACCAAGGTTGGGCACTGCTGGAAGAGTTTTATTCAAGGTGAACTATCAAGGGGTTCCCATTATCACCCAATCGCGTAAGGAACGCAAAATCCGGGAACATAACACCGATATGACGGAAACTAGGGCGGCAATAGTGGAACAAAACACTAGGCAAAAGGCCGAGCCTTCCACCCTTTACCAAGTATATAGATGCATTAAGATAACAAGATAATATAATGATATCCCAACAAGAAAATAATGTTCCAACAAGGAACGGTCTCCAATCTTCACCTGGAACTAGCAACATTATAAGAAGGGCTGAGCAAAGCGGTAACATAGCCAATCAACGGTTTGCTAGGACATGGTGGGTTAGAGGTTTGACATGGCAATTTGGGAGGCATTATAAGCAAGTGGTAGGCATCGTAGCATAGGCATAGCAAAAGAGCGAGCATCTAGCAAAGCGAAGATAGAAGTGATTTCGAGGGTATGATCATCTTGCCTGCAAAGTTGTCAGAGTTGACTGGATCCTTGAAGGCAAACTCAACGGGCTCCTCGTTAGCGAACTCGTCTCCCAGCTCTACCCAAACAAGACAAACAAGCAAAAAGGACACAATCAACCACGTGCAACGCTCAAACAACATGATGCAAACATGGTATGCTTTGCGGGATGTGATATGTGATGCATATGCAAGATTTGACAAGGAATGAAAGAACCTGGCCTCAACTTGGAAATCCAAGAGTGCCACTGGAAAGGTGAGGTGATTTCGGTTGAAATCGATATAAAGAACACCGGGATCGGATGCACGGTTTGGAAATGGCAAGCAATTCAAATATGGCAACGGTCTGCGATAAACAGCAAGTAGCCATCTAAATGCAACAAGATGAACATGCTACAGCACCCAAACATGGCAACAAAATACATGTCAGGGATCCATTCATGATGCTTAACAAAAGATGAACACTGAGCTACGGCCAATTCATCCATTAACAGGTTCAAACAAGCATGGCAAAAGTGCAATTGGTAAACAGGTTTCAGACTTAGTGAAATTAACACTTGTCTGGAATTTCAGATCAGGTAGCACACTTTGGAGCATAAAAACCAGATGCTACAGGAACTTAACATGGCAAAGTAATGCATGGCATCGAGCTACTCAAAGATCTTAACAAAAGTCCCTTAGTGACCTTGAGCGAAAAGGGATCAGAAAATACAATTGCAAGCATGTGAACATGGCAAAAACATAATCAGATCACAGACTTGGTGAAAAACTGGAACATGCAAATATCTCAGCGAGTAGGCATGTTCACGAGCTCGATGCACTCACTACAGAGCATGTCGTGACAATCGAAGCATTTACCCATCAATAATACACATTATGAAAGCTAGACATGGCAAGAACAATAACATAGCATGCACGGATCAACTACAACATCCTCGGCAAAATCGCTAACAAGTAGACAATCTGCCCAGATTCACGAAATAACAAAAGTAGAGCTCGATTGTCTCAAGCTAGGGTTCTCCATAATTGCAAACAAAGACATGGATGGATAGAGCACTACAAGATTAACAAATCATCCTTACTGATCATCCTCAAAAGAGGCACGGATCACTAGGAAACAACATGAACATATGGCATATTGATAAAAACAGGTCAAGGACTTAGTGGAATTGCTAAGTCCCTGAAATCAGCATTAACGAATGCACCACTTTGCAAGCTTGTGCTAGTCACCACACATATCAAAAAATAAATGGATGGCACCTCTGTAAAGATGACAAAGCATATAACAAAACACGTGTAGATCTCAGGGACATATCATGCACACAATAATCATGGCAAAAATGACAAATAGCTATTTGGTGCAGCAGATCTGACACTTAACTCAAATAGCACTCTTCCAACAGCATTTCGGGCATCAAGATGAGCTCAAATGAAAATGATGCAATGCGATGAAATGATGTGCTCTCTGAGATGAACATTTTGATATGCTACACACCCAAAACGGATCTACTGATGCAAAGTTACGGCACGATGAACATAGCAAAATAATTAGGGTTTCGGGAGGAAAGTCAACTGTCCGGATCTGGATCTGGAAACACTGTTCACGCGCGGAAACCGAGATTCGTCGGGGAGCTCACCGGAGCTCGAGGAAGAGCTCGCGGGAGTGAAACCGGTCGGAGGAGGAGGGGGACGAGGCCGGCGAGGTGGCCGGAGAGGGCGGTGGCCGCGGGCGCGGCTCGAGGCACGGCTCGCCGGACTTGAGGGCTTCGGCGACCGGACTTGGAGACGGGGCGGCGCGGAACTCCGGCGCGGCGGCGCGGCGGGTGGCCGCGGCCGGCGATGTGGCCGGACTCGAGGAGGACGGCGGCGGGGCGCGGGCGAGCGCCTCGGCCCGGACACGAAGGGGAGGGCCGGCCTTGGGCTTCGCGGGCCTCCGCGGTGGGAGGAGGCGGCCGGCCACGTGGCGGCCTGTGGTTCGCCGCGGGCGGCGGCGGCCTGTCCGGCGGTGGACGGACACGTCCGGTGGCGGCGGGCCGATCTATTAGGGTTTCAGGAGAGGGGAACCGAGAATTTCGGAGGGGGTGTATTTATAGGCATAGAGGGAGCTAGGAGTGTCCAAATGAGGTGCGGTTTTCGGCCACGCGATCGTGATAGAACTCTCTAGATGACGGAGAGGGTTTTGGTGGGTTTTGGGCCAAATTGGAGGGGTGTTGGGCTGCAACACACACGAGGCCTTCTCGGTCCCTCGGTTAACCGTTGGAGCATCAAACGAAGTCCAAATGGTACGAACTTGACAGGCGGTCTACCGGTAGTAAACCAAGGCCGCTTGGCAAGTGTCGGTCCAATCCGGAAATGTTTACCCCCCAACACACGAAAGAAAAGTAGAAATGACCACCGGAGGAGAACGGAGCACCGGAATGCAAAACGGACAGCGGGGAAAATGCTCGGATGCATCAGATGAACACATATGAAAATGCAATGCACATGATGACATGATATGAGATGCATGACAACGACAACAACACACGGAGACAAAAACCCGAACCCAAGAAAATAAAATAACTTAGCATCGGAAACGGCAAGAGTTGGACTACATATTAGGTAAATTACATCCGGGGTGTTACAGCCACCAAGCCAGTCTTTCTTTGTATTTACAGGAACAGAATTCATTGCAGAAACAAACATTAAATACGATGCATACATTGGCATCAGGAAACACAGACTCACATAAAAAGTATTTTATGCGTGATGGCATAAGCAAAGCATGCAGTATTTTCACAACTAAGTTATTACAAGGCTTTATAAGCCCATGAAGATGATCATTGTTCCTCCCTCGCCGGTTCACCACCTTCTATTGGCTGGAAGTTGGGCTTTGACCAATCAAAACCATTCACGGCGACAAATTCAGCTTCGTCGTCGATCAGGCCGACCGGGTCAACTTCTGGGGCAAATGTGTCTTCTCTCACTGGTGGGATTAAGTTGGTTGCCTTGTATGAGGGAGTGGCCATCTTCTTATTCTCACTATCAAAACCCGGCTGGTATTTATCAACATTGGTATGATCTCCAAGGGTAGTTGCCTGAGGCCGGACTCCGCGCACACAAGCCATGAAGTCATCCCGATCAAAAGGTGACTCGTCTTCCTTCACGGTGGGATAACCTCATGCCACGTCCGCCGGGTCTAGATCTGGCACCCAAGCTTTGGAGCGGCTCAAGGCAGTCAAAGCTCTGGCTCGCGCGAAGGAGCATTTTACTTCTTGAAACCCGGCAGGAAGGATGGACAGTTTCTTTAGGACGTCGCTGAGCCGGTTGGGTCCTTGATTAGCAGGAGAGATGGCGGCCAGAGCCCGCTGTGTGCCAATATACAGTTGTTCAACCAAAGTATATACTGCCTTCAGTTTAATCAACAGGTCTTGGCTCAGATTTTTGCTTCGAGGACCTGCATAAATTTTACATGCATAGTCAGTTGGCGGATTAGACTCTGGATTGGCAAACAGCACACAAAAGTTAGTCAGACAGCTTATCAAATATAGCAGCTACCATTTGAGACACCCGGCCCTTTAACCCGTTCAACTCTGTTGAAATCTCTTTCAGAGCTGTTTCGGCCGTCTCAACATGTTGGGTCAGAAGCGTTTTTTCCTCTTCCCAAGTTTTCTCCTTGGCAGCAAAGCTGGTCTTTAAATTTTCCGTTGCAGAGAGACTTATTTTCAGTTTGGAGTTAGCGGATTTAATTTTTGTCTCCTAACTCGCTAGTCGGGTCTTCGCGTCAGTCAATTGAGAGCTCAATTCAGATAAGGCATTCTGCAAAACATTCAGATGAGTCAAGATTTGGTTTCCAATTCAAAAATCACGATTCAAGTCTCAAGTACTTTTCAAAAAACCACTTGACACTTGGGGGCTAATGTATGCCAAATCAAATTTCTACGATTCTACAGACATATTTAAGTCCCAAGCATCTTACAAAGTAACAACACTTGGCACTTGGGGGCTAATGTATGCAGTTCAGCAAGTTTCTCAAAGGCTAAACCGGAGTATTAAGTCCTTTGAATACGGTACCAAACAATTTAAAGTACCGGTTCATTTATGATCAAAATGAACCGGCCCTTGGGGACTACAGGTGAAGTTGTGTTCTATTAAAGTCAAGAAAAACTTCAAAGGTAAAAGTCTCGGCCTGTATTTTAAAGTCTACAGGTCATTCCAGTTCCCTCATAATCTGAAGACTTGGGGGCTGAAGGAATACAGATAAGCCAGAAAAGCATACCTCGTATTTCAATTGAAGCTGTTTGACCATTTCAATCTCAGAGTCGCGACTGGAGTGTACATGGTTGAGATAGCCAGACAAAATGTCATTGGCATTGAGATGGTCATAGTTGGCAACGTCAAAGCGAACTTTTTGCCTCTCCAAAGCCTCTTGTTTTGTTGTACACCGAGCCAACACGGTTGGGTTCCCCGGTTCAATGAAGCGGCTCCCAGTAATCTAAACATCTGGTGCAGACGAAGACGGTGGGTTGGCTGAGCTTGACGGTCCGGCTGTGGAAGGATTCATAGTGGTCTCGTCAAATGACGGCTCAAGAGGATTTACTTCAGTGTCAATAGGCGGATCTTCTGGAGCATCAGTTAATGGAGAAGATGGCCTAGCCGGGTCAGATGCCAGCACCGGCAGGTCTTCCGCCGGCTTAGATTCCTTCGCTTTCTTGGATTTAGCTTGGCCACTAAGAAAAAATGTTGCAGGGTTATTAGTATAAAGGTACAATTGAACAACCCAAAAGAAAAGGAGGATTTCTGATTACCCGGGAGCAGTCTTGAAAGCCGGGAATTGCGTCTGCGATGAGTCACCAGAAGAGCGAGACACCTCCTGAAAGGATAAAATAGAGTTAAAAGAAATACAGGGAAAAGAATCCATTAAACAAAGTTAAATACAGAAATAAGTAAACCTCATCCGGACGTTTCTGAGGGGTCTGTTGAAGAACGATAGTCGGTTCATCTTCAATCCCAGCTTGACGGCGGCTTTCATGTTGCTGCTTTTTCAAAAGAATGTTGGGATCCAAGTGAGCTAAAGGGTTAGAAAACCTTACTTTACGGATCACTCGTCGAACTTTGTGTCTTGGTAAGGGCTCTGAGTCGGACGAAATGATAGTTACCTCTGCTTCCCCGGCCTGACTGGCCCAGTGTCATCCTGGTAATGATCAGTGTCAATAAGATTGTTAAAAATTGGCCAAGGGAATCAAGGGCTACCTCTGAATCAGACGTGTCATCTAGCTTCATCAAATCTTCAGCAGTGGTCTTCTTTTTCTTCTTCGACTTCTGGGTCGTTTTCTTGGCATTCATGGCGGTGGATTTCACTTTCTTGGTAGCCTCGTGGTCATATTTCACTTTCCAAAAGTCAGAGTTGGCCTGCAGACAGGCAAAGACAAGATGAAAGGTCAGTGTTAAACAAACATGGCTGGGTAAAATACAAAGGAAAAGAGATCAGAATATCCTTACTTCTGGCACTGGGTTAAGCTTACAGAAGGGATTTAACCCAACAATACTGTAGTCTTCATATTTCCCATTCACCAAAAGATTTGACATTGAGACAATGTCTTCTTCGGTTAGTTGAACCGAGCTGCGACGAAGAGAGTCGTCCGAGCCTCCACCATATTCATACATCAACTTTGACCGATGGCTTAAAGGAATAACCCGCCATGAGATCCAGCAGCGGGTCAGATCAACTCCAGTCAACCCGTTCCCTAACAGAGCATTGATCTTTTTGATGGATGGCATCAATCTCTTGTGTTCAGCAATAGTGAGTTTATCTGGAAGCGCAAACTTGGAGTCAAGACGATCGGGGCGGTAACCCGGCAGTGGCTTCTTGCTGGTGAGATGTCCTGACAGTAGAACCAAGTTTGGTTCAAGTCCTTTGGGTGACTTGGTAAGACTATGAGAGGGAAGACAGCACCCTGCCGGCGCTGAATTGAGATGCCTCCAAGCTCTAAGCTAAGGCCGTTGGTGCACTCGTTCTGCCGGTTCAGATAAAAATATTCTCTAAACAGCTCTACGGCCGGCTCTTGCTGAAGATACACCTCACAGAGCACTTGGAAGTTACAAATATTAGATATGGAATTGGGCCCGATGTCTTGAGGATGGAGTTTGAAAAAGTGAATGACCTCTCTGAAGAACTTTGAGCCGGGCGGTGAGAAGCCACGGTTCATGTGGTCAGTAAAAACAATCACTTCTCCGTCTCTTGGATTGGGTCGTTCTTCCTCTGGGTCAGGGGCACGATAAGACATGACCGCTTTTGATGGCACAAATCCTATGGTGAAGAACTCTTTTAAATGTTCCTCAGTTATGGTTGAGGGGACCCAGTTACAGATGGTTGGTGCCTTTGACGGCATGATGTGCAAGGAACTGAAAATAAAAACAACATGTTGGTTCAGTTTTACAATGAGGTTAACAGTTAAAGGATGAAGATGCAAAACAAATAATGGCGGATTAACTAAGGGCTAATGACATATAAGGAAAAGAAAGCCGGTGCGGTAAGCCGCCATGACTATAGATTCTTTTAAAAAAGCATATTCAACTAAGTATAGGGACAAACAAGTTTCCCAAAATGGTTGATATTATTTCAGATCAAATGGATGTTCAAAATGAAGAAAATTCTAGACCTAAAAATACAGTCCAGATGAGTTCATCAGATCTAAACATAGCTTTTGTACCAGAAAAAGGAGTTTGCTAATATCAAAAGGAGGCACCAAACAGCTACTGCATGAACATACATCTCTTTTGGATCAGAAAGAGGAGGCAGTAGAAGAACTATGATGAACTACGAAGAACACGCAGGAGCTTGAAAACCCTAATGGAGATCTGAGGCATGAAAGAAATAAAGCTTACGGCTGCAGGTCTACTGCGGAGGTCGCCGCGGGTTCTCTGGATCGGTTCATGTTGACGCGGTGGCCAGAGTCGACGACGGAGATAAGGCGCGGCGGTGGCGAAACTCGAGCAGTAGCAGGGTTGCGAGAGGAAGAAGAAAGAGAGAGAGAGAGAGAGAGAGAGAGAGAGAGAGAGAGAGAGAGAGAGAGAAGAATGAGGAAGGCCGGGACGAGCCTATTTATAAGAAAAGATGCGAACAGATGGGCGCGAAAATCAAGGGAGAACCGAATAATGGTTGTCCAGCTATATAGGCGCCTCGATTCTCGGGAAGCATTAAAGATAAAAGATCCGTTGGAAGATGACGTCATGAAAATCTTTTGCGTTTTCAAGAGATGACATCATGGCGGGTTACAAGGGAATTTCAGTAAAGATAAGAAGATGGATTTTTTGGCTAAGTATGGAAGATTGACAAAGAACAAAGTTCAAAGTCAACCTGGGGCCTAATGTTGGGGATATTACTATCAGCTGAGACCCGCCCAGGAGGGGCCGGGTCAGCCCCAATGGCGGGTTATGCAAGAAGCCCAGTAAACATCCAAGATTGTAGTTTATTAAGTATTATAGAAGGCCCAAGGGCCTGAAGGCGGTTTAAGGCCTGATATTTTGAACCGCCATATGTAAGGAAAGACTTGTAAAGAAAGGCATGTAAAGAAAGTCACCGAGCCGGACATGATTATGAGCCGGCCGGGACTCTGTAGGCCACCAGGCGTCAACCCATGTATATAAGGGGGCGACCCGGTGGCGGCTTAGGAGAGAGACAACAAATCAATAACCAAGCCGGCGAGTTGAGCCTCTTGGAGATCGAAACCCTAGCAATACCAAACCCAACTAGACATAGGCTTTTACCTTCATCGTAAGGGGCCGAACTAGTATAAAAACTCTCTCGTGTCCTTTGTCCCGATTAACCCCTTTAAGCTTCCTAGTGCGATGGCCCTACGACTAAGTCCTTGCTCTAGGACATCTGTCGTGACAATTCCATGACAGGTTCAGCTAGAGCCCAACGCCTCACACACATGTGCGTACGTGTACAAGAGAAACGCGCAAACCTCCATGCATCGCTCGGCCCCGACCACCCACCGTAACTGGGAACTCCCTGAAATTTTCCTCGCCCTCGCTTCTACCATGGTTTTTTCCGTCGTGGATGGCCCAAATAATGTCATGCAACTATGTCTCTGGCCCTCCCAGGACGAAAAGCCCATTTTCTGCCATGATTTTTTCTCAAAGAAGTAGGATCCCACCACATCTATGATGATATCGGGTTTTGTCAGAATTATCGTCATAGAAATGTCATAAGCATGACAGAAAAAATTTCGTTCGGCCCAAAATGTCACGGATGTGTATTTTTCTTGTAGTGGTATAGCGAGCTGATAGCTCATGAGTAATACCGAGTTCATCAAGATAGTCATCAAGGCATGTGTTCTTGAACCCGGTGCCATTGTCGCTTCTGATATGCTTGATCTTGATGCCATAATTCATCATGGCACAGTTTGTGAATCATCTAAAGACGCCCTGCACTTCATTCTTGAAGGTAATGATATGCACCTAGGTGTAACAAGAATAATCATCAACAATGACGAATCCATAGAGTGATGCTGCATTGGTTAGTGTAGCATAATCAGTGGGACCAAAGAGATCCATGTGAAGTAATTCAAAGGGACGAGTAGTGGTCATGATTGTTTTCGCAGAGTGCTTGGATTTGGTCATCTTTCCAGCCTCACAAGCACCGCAAAGGTGATCTTTGACGAATTTGACGCCCTCGACACCAATGATATGCTTCTTCTTGACGAGTGTGCTCAAATTCCTCATGCCAGCATGTCCAAGTCATCGATACCATAACCAGCACTCTGAATCTTTTGCCAGTAGGCCTGTGGCTAGTTGAAGACCTAGAGAGAAATCTAAAATATACAAATCGCCTCTCCTAAAGTCTTCGAAGATTTGGACTTGTCAGATTCCATTAGCACAATGCATCTATATTGCCAAATATGATAATCATATCAAGATCACAAAGCATTGAGACAGACATGTGGTTGTATCCTAGGGACTCGACAAGCATGACTTTTTCCATGTGTCGTTCCTTTGAGATAGCAACCATACCTAGAACCAATACCTTGCTTTTTCCTTTGTCAGCGTAGGTGATATGCTTCAGATGAGATGGAGTAAGGGGAGCATTGGTGAGGAGATTCCTATTACCAGTCATGTGATTGGTGCAGCCACTGTCCAGAACCCATTCAATAGCTTTTGGAGTATCATCCTGTAGAAGCATTAGTTTCAATTAAAAGTGCATATACTTTAGTTGAAGAATATGATGATCAATTTCATCAGTGAATTTCATTAGTAAGCATATAGCTCGCAACATAGGGATGTGTGAAATGAGGAATTCATTTCATCATGATTAGCTTGCATCTCAACAAGCATCTTTGTCAAGCCTTCGGCAAATTCATCAGACATTCATTGTGCCTAAAGACCAGACCTTGCAGAAGAGATTAGTTCATCTTCTTAACCACCCACATCTGAATGGGTGGCTGAGAAGCAATGTAGCGCAAAGCATTTATAGAAAACTTAGGCATTGAATAATATGCATTTCTCTTCACAGGAGGAGTATAGTACTCATAAGAATATGCAGAGAAATTCTTGCTAGTTTTCTGCAGAAAAGTGATTTGAAGAATAGTGCACATATTCATTAGATCGTTGTCTATTTCCTTGGATTGAAGTGTTAGTATGAGCATGGGTTGGCCTGCGTCCATTAGATGAATTTGGTCTAGGTGAAGAATTTTCCCTGGGTTATTCCTTTTCTTCGATGGTGTCATTATGACATTCACGTGAAGATTTTGAAGAATTGTTTTGGGAACCCAGATTTTCTTCACTAGGGAACCATTCCTATAGTTAGTACCAACAAATATAGCAAATACTTCACCATTCTAATTTTTGAATAGCTTATAATTGGAGTCAATTGACTCATCAAAAGAATGTGCAATATCACAGTTAAAGCCAGATAGAGTGGATGGATCAACTGGAGGTCCTTTTGCAGCAATCCATGTGGTTTTGGGATGCTGCTCAGGTTTCCAATAAGATCCATCTGCAGCTGGCTTTCTCTCAAAAGCAATACCATCTTTTCTAGGGTTCCTGTTCAGAATCTGCTTCTTGAGCACATCACAAAGAGTTTGATGCCCTTTGAGGCTTTTTGTAACGCCCCATATGTAACTTGCCATATTTGTATTCCAACTCTTGCCATTTTCGGCACTAAGTTATGATATTTTCCTCGTTGTTGGGTTTTGTCTCCATGTTGCTTTTGTCTTTGTCATGCATCTCATATCATGTCATCATGTGCATCGTATTTGCATACATGTTCGTCTCATGCATCCGAGCATTTTCCCCGTTGTCTGTTTTGCATTCCGGCGCTCCTACGTCCTCCGGTGTTCCCTTTTGCCTCCTTTCATGTGCGGGTGTTAAACATTCTCGGATTGTACCGAGACTTGCCAAGCGGCCTTGGTTCACTACCAGTAGACCGCCTGTCAAGTTTCGTGTCATTTGGACTTCGTTTGATACTCCAACGGTTAACCGAGGAACCGTAAAGGCCCCATGTGTGTTGCAGACCAACATCTCTCCAAAGTGGCCCAAAACCCGCCTAAACCCCCTCCATCATCTCAGTCGTTCGATCACGATCGCGTGGCCGAAAACCGTGCTCAATTTGGAGCCTCCTAGCTCCTTCTATGTATAAATAGGCCTCCCCCTCCTTCATTTGCGGATGAAACCCTAAAAAAACGTCCCCTCCACCGCCGGACGTGTCCGCACCCGCCGGATGTGTCCGCACCCACCGAACACGCCCGCGCCGCCGCGCCCAGCCAACCAGGGGCTGCCACGTGGGCAGCCCGCGCCCACATCGCCACTGGCCCGCCGAGCCCAGGGCAGCCCCCCCCCCCCCCCAGGCCCGCGCGCGCCGTCCGTCTCGTCCGCGCGCCCCGCCGCCGAATCGCCGCCACCTCGCCGCCTCCGCGCCCGCTCGCCGTCTTCGCCGCGCCGACAACCGTGCCCACCAGCCACCGCCGTGGGTCGCCGCCCCGCCCGTGCCTCCTTGGATCTGCAGCTCTCGGCCGTGCCTCGGCGTCGAGGCCGATGCCGCCGCGTCCGGGGACCTCGTCGCCCCTCTCCGCCACCTCAAGATCCGGCCACCGTGGCCATCGACTCCGGCGAGCTTCCCGGTGAACCTCGGTTCGCGTGCCTCAGATCCAGATCCAGAGAGGGTTGACCTCGTTTTTCCCCTAAGTCCCCATATTTTTAGCTATCTTCATCGCATCATAACTTTGCAATCCGTGGCTCCGTTTTGGGCGTGTAGCATATCAAATTGTCGTCTCGATGTGCACTTCATTTCATTCCATTGCACCATGTTCATTTGAGTTCATCTTGATGCCCTAAATGCTGTTGCAAGAGTGCTATGTAATGTTAGTTTCAGATTCTTATCAGATTATGGACATTTGTCATTTTTGCCATGTTTAATGTGTGCCTCCTATGAACTTGAGTCCTACATGTGTTTTGAAGTATGCCATGCCATCTTTACAGGGGTGTATGCCATGTATTTTTGTGATCCATGTGGTGACTAGCACAAGCATGCAAAGTAGCTCTCGATGTTGCTGATTTCAGGGACTTAGAATTCTTCTAAGTCATTTCCCTGTGAATATTTTTATGCCATGTATTCTTGTTGCTACAGAGTGATCCATGCCTCTTTTGAGCATGTTCAGTAAGGATATTTTGAGATATTGTTATTCTATCCATCCATGTCTTTGTTTGCAATTATGGAGTCCCCTAGCATGACTCAATTGCTCTACTTTTGCTATAAAATGTTCCTGGCAGATTGTTTACATGTTAATCAATTTTGCCGAGGTTGTTGTAGTTGATCCATGCATGCTATGAGGTTGTTCTTGCCATGGTTAGCTTATTGATCATGTATTCTTGCTGGGTGTATGCTTAGTTTGTCATGAAATGCCTTGTGGTGAGTGCATCGAGCTCGCAAACATGCCTACGTAACTCTGTTTCTGCCATGTCCAGTTTTCTGCTAAGTCTGAATCTGTTAACGAAACTTGCTATGTTTACATGGTTGCCATTGTATTTTCTGATCCCTGTTGGCTTATGGTCAGTAAGGGACTTTTGCTATATGCTTTGAGTAGTATCATGCCATGCCTTTCTTTGCCATGATATGTTCATGTAGCATGTTGTTATCTTGCTCTAAACATTGCTTCCTGATGTTAAATCCTGACATGTTGTTATTTTCATTAAGTCTGTGAACCCGATTTCTTTTGCACTTTTGCCATGCTTGTTTGAACCTGCTATTTTGTGATTTAGCCGTATCTCAGTTTTCATCTTTTGTCAAGCATCTTGAGTGGATCACTGCCATGTGCTTTGTTGCTATGTTAGAGTGCAGTAGCTTGTTGTTCTTGATGCATTTAGATGGGCTCGTGCTGTTAATCGCAGCTTTGTGCCATTATTGTTTTGCTTGCCATTTACAAACCGTGCATCCGATTCCGGTGATCTTTATATAGATTTCGACCAAAATTAACTCATCTTTCCAGCGGCACTCTTGGTTTTCCAAGTTGAGGCCTGGTTCTATCATTTCCTTCCGGAGCATGCATATGCATTGCATATCACATCCCGCATATCATGCCATGTTCTGCATCATGTTGCTTGCACATTGCACCGTGGTTGATTGTGTCTCCCTTTGCTTGTGTTCTTGCTTTGGGTAGAGCCGGGAGACGAGTACGTGATCGAGGAACCCGTTGAGAACGCTTACGAGGATCAAGCCTACGTCAACTCGGAGAACTTTGCAGGCAAGATGACCATACCCTCGAAATCACTTCTATCTTTGCTTGCTAGATGCTCGCTCTATTGCTATGCCTATGCTACGATTCCTACCACTTTCTTTATCATGCCTCCCATACTGCCATGTCAAACCTCTAACCCACCTTGTCCTAGCAAACCGTTGTTTGGCTATGTAACCGCTTTGCTCAGCCCCTCTTATAGCGTTGCTAGTTGCAGGTGAAGATTGGAGTTTGTTCCTTGTCGGAACATGATTATTGTTGGGATATCACTATTATATCTTGTCTACTTTAATGCACCTATATACTTGGTAAAGGGTGGAAGACTCGGCCTTCTGCCTGGTGTTTTGTTCCACTCTTGCCGCCCTAGTTTCCGTCAGACCGGTGTTATGTTCCTTGATTTTGCGTTCCTTACGCGGTTGGGTTATAATGGGAACCCCTTGACAGTTCGCCTTGAATAAAACTCCTCCAGCAAGGCCCAACCTTGGTTTTACCATTTGCCACCTAGCCTTTTTCCCTTGGGTTCTGCGGACTCAAGGGTCATCTTTATTTTAAACCCCCGGGCTAGTGCTCCTCTGAGTGTTGGTCCAAACTAGAGCCCCTTGAAGCGCCACCTCGGGGAAACTCGAGGGTTGGTTTTAGTTGTACGGATTGCTTATCCGGTGTGCCCTGAGAACGAGATATGTGCAGCTCCTATCGGGATTTGTCGGCACATTCGTATGGCTTTGCTGGACTTGTTTTACCATTGTCGAGATGTCCTGTAACCGGGATTCCGAGTCTGATCGGGTCGTCCTGGGAGAAGGAATATCCTTCATTGACCGTGAGAGCTTGTGATGGGCTAAGTTGGGACACCCCTGCAGGGATTTGAACTTTCGAAAGCCGTGCCCGCGATTATGGGCAGATGGGAATTTGTTAATGTCCTGTTGTAGAAAACTTGAAACTTAATGTAACACCCTCGATGCGGCTATAGCTCCCACGTGTCGAGGCACGACTTAGAGACATAACAGCATTGAAAGCAATGTCGCAAGTCAGGCAATCATTACAACATCCCATGTAATACAAATAAAAAGGGGGAGATAACATAGTTGGCTTACACTCGCCACGTCACATCAGAGTACATAAATAACATCCATCAAACACACTCATGGCCCGACTACGGCGCCAAAATGGAAAAGAACCCAACATGCGACAAGGCCCTGAATCGAACCCCAACTAGGCACCACTACTGATCATCGGGAAAGGAAACATAATAACGCTGAGAGTCCTCGTCGAACTCCCACTTGAGCTCGTACTCGTCACCTGGAGCGGAATCACCTGGACCTGCATCTGGAATTATAGTATTTGTGAGCCACAAGGACTCAGCAATCTCGCACCCGCGATCAAGACTATTTAAGCTTATAGGACAGGATAAGGCAAGTATATGTGGAGCTGCAGCAAGCGACTAGCATATATGGTGGCTAACTTATCGCAAAGAGAGCGAGAAGAGGAGGCAAAGCGCGAGCGAGAAAGAAGGAACAACCTGCGCAAGCATTACTCCAACACCGTGTCCACTTCCCGGACTCCGCCGAGAAGAGGCCATCACGGCAACACACTCAGTTGATTCGTTTTAATTAATTAAGGTTCAAGTTATCTACAACCGGACATTAACAAATTCCCATCTGCCCATAACCGCGGGCACGGCTTTCGAAAGTTCAATCCCTGCAGGGGAGTCCCAACTTAGCCCATGACAAGCTCTCACGGTCAACGAAGGAATAGACCTCCTCCCAAGACGTTCCGATCAGACTCGGTATCTCGGTAACTCAAAGACTTCGACAGGTTAAAACAAACCAGCAACACCGCCCGAATGTGCCGACAAATCCCGATAGGAGCTGCACATATCTCTTTCTCAGGGCACACTCAGATTGTCCTAGGTACGGGTAGGCCAGCCCAGAGTTGCCCCTGGTGGTCACCGGTAGCTGACAGTTGGACCAACACTCAGAGGAGCACTGGCCCGGGGGGGGGGTTAAAAAAGATGACCCTTGAGTCTGCAGAACCCAAGGGAAAGAAAGGCTAGGTGGCAAATGGTAAAACCAAGGTTGGGCATTGCGGAAAAGCTTTAATCAAGGCGAATATCAAGGGGTTCCCATTATAACCCAACCGCGTAAGGAACGCAAAATCCGGGAACATAACACCGATATGACGGAAACTAGGGCGGCAAGAGTGGAACAAAACACTAGGCGAGAGGCCGAGCCTTCCACCCTTTCCAAGTATATAGATGCATTAAGATAACATAGCAATATAATGATATCCCAACAAGTAAATAAATGTTCCAACAAGGAACGGCTCCAATCTTCACCTGCAACTAACAACGCTATAAGAAGGGGCTGAGCAAAGCGGTAACATAGCCAATCAACGGTTTGCTAGGACATGGTGGGTTAGAGGTTCAATCATGCAATTGGGAGGCTGACAAGCAAATGGTAGGCATCGTAGCATTGGCATAGCAAAAGAGCGAGCAAACTAGCATAGCAAAGATAGTAGTGATTTCGAGGGTATGATCATCTTGCCTGCACAGTTGTCAGAGTTGACTGGATCCTCAAAGCAAACTCAACGGGCTCCTCGGTAGCGAACTCGTCTCCCGGCTCTACCCAAACAAGACAAACAAGCAACAAGGATACAATCAACCACGTGCAAGACCAAGCAATATGATGAAATGGATGATATGCTATGCGGGATGCGATGCGGGATGCAAAATGCAAGATATGACAGGAAATGCATGAACCTGGCCTCAACTTGGAATTCCAAGGGTGCCACTGGATAGAGGGGATGAAATCGCTTGAAAACGATATAAAGATCTGGAATCGGAGTTACGGTTTGGAAATGGCAAGCGTTTTAAGATATGACACCGGTCTGCGATTTACAGCAAGTAGGCATCTAAATGCAACGAAATAAACATGCTACAGCCACCAAACATGAAAACAAAATACATGGCAGTGATGTACACAAGATGGTTAACAAAACACTAGCACTGAGCCATAGGCAAATTCATCCATTAAGAGGTTCAAACAAGCATGGCAAAAATGAATATGCAAAACAGATTCCAGACTTAGTGAAATTAACACTAGCCTGAAATTTCAGATCACGATGCTCTCTTTGGAGTAGCAAAACAACATGATAAATGACCTGAACATGACAAGTAGAACATGGCATGGGAAGTGAGAACATGGCATGAGCTACTCAACAATCTTACAAAACCCAAAGTGACTGGGGTCAAAAGGGTTCACAAAATACTCTACCGAGCTCACGAACATAGCTCGAACACAATCAGTTTTCAGACTTTGTGAAAACTGAGACATGCAGAAATTTAACTCACGAAGGCATGTAAACGAGCTCGATGCACTCACTACGGTGCAAGTCATGGCAAGGCAAGCATATATCCAGAAAGAAGACACAATATGATAGCTACACATGGCAAGAACAAAGGCATAGCATGCATGGAACACTAACGGTAGCATCGGCAAAATCGCAAACAAGTTGACGATCTGCCCAGATTAACAACGAAGCAAAAGTTGAGCTCGATTGAGTCAACCTAGAGCACTCCACATATGCAAACAAAGACATGGATGGATAGAGCATAACATAAATATCAAAACTCCCTTACTGATCATCCTCAAAAGAGGCACGGATCACTAGGAAACAAGCTGGACATATAGCATCATGAACTAAAATATCCCAGACTTAGTGAAAATCACTAAGTCCCTGAAAACAGATTTCCCGGGTGCCTCACTTTGCAAGCTTGCACAAGTCACCACACACATCCTAAAAATGCACGGGTTGCACCTCTGTAAAGAAGAAAAAAATGCTTAACAAAACATATGAAGGACTCACAGGCATAGCATGCACACAATAATCATGGCAAAAATGACAAAAGTGCATGATGAACTAACGGATCTGCAATTTAACTCACGAAGCCTCCTACTAACAGCATTTTGGGAATCAAGATGACCTCAAATGAAAATGATGCAATGGAATGAAATGATGTACATGTCGAGGCGAAGATTCTGATATATCATATGCCGAAAACGGAGCTACGGTTTCGGAGATACAAGCAGTCAAAGAATGCATAAAAATCTGGGAGATTAGGGTTTCGGGGAGAGGTCAACCCGATCCAGATCCAGATCCAGATCGGACGCGGATCGAGGAACGCCGGGGATCACTGTAGCTGGCCGGAACTTGGCCGCCGGAGACGCGGGAGGAGGCCGGCCGGGGCGGATCCGGTGGTCGCCGGGGCGGTGGCGCCGGCGCGGTGGCGCGGAGGCCCGCGGGCGGAGGCGGCGGTGGTCCGGCGGCGCTACGGGCGCCGGCCGGCAAGGGCGCGCACGGCGGTGCGGCGGCGGCGATGGCGTCCCGCGGCGGCGCCGGTCGCCGGAGGCGCGGAAGGCGGCGGCGCTCGGGGAAAGGAGGAGGCGCGGGGGCGCGGGCTCGCGGGGGCCGTCCCCGGGCCTGGCGGGCCGCGGCGGCGGTGGAGGCGCGGCTGCCACGTGGTGAGCCCTCAGTGGCTGCTGGCGGCGGTTGTCGGCCGGGACGGACATGTCCGGCTCGGCGCGGGGATTTTTAGGGTTCGGAGGGGAAGACGATCCGAAAACGAGGGCCTAAATAGGCGAGAGGGAGCTAGAGAGTCCAAAAGAGTGCGGTTTTCGCCACGCGATCGTGATCGAACGCTCTAGGACATGAGTAGAGTTTGGTGGTTTTGGGCAAATTGCAAGGGGTGTTGGGCTGCAACACACACGAGGCCTTTTCGGTCCCTCGGTTAACCGTTGAAGTATCAAACGAAGTCCAAATGATACGAAACTTGACAGGCGGTCTACCGGTAGTAAACCAAGGCCGCATGGCAAGTCTCGGTCCAAATCCGGAAATGTTTAACCTCCACACACGAAAGGAAGTTAGAAATGGCCACCAGAGGAGAACGAAGCACCGGAATGCAAAACGGACAACGGGGAAAATGCTCGAATGCATGAGATCAACATGTATGCAAATGCAATGCACGAGATGACATGATAAGAGATGGACGAAAAGTAAAACAGCACACGGAGACAAAGACCCGAACCCGAGAAATAAATATAACTTAATGCCGGAAACGGCAAGAGTTGGATACAAAATATGAAAGTATATCTGGGGCGTATGGAAAGTATATCTGGGGCGTTACAACACTCCACCACTACGAAAAGATCTCGTCCCGAGATCTAGGACTGAAAGAACTCCGGGTACTCAGAACGGAGGTGATCCTCGCGTTCCCAGGTAGCTTCACGGTCGGAATGGTGAGACCACTTGACTTTGAGAAACTTGATTGACTTGTTGCGAGTCTTGCGTTCAGTCTCTTCAAGAATAGCAATTGGGTGCTCACGATAGGAGAGATCTTCTTGGAGCTCAATGTCCTCGAAGTTGACGGTGCGGTCAGGTGTCTTGAAGCACTTTTGAAGCTGAGAGACATGGAACACGTCATGAACATTTGCAAAGTTTGAAGGAAGCTCGAGCTGATAGGCGAGGTCGCCTCTCTTGCTGACAATCTTGAAAGGTCCCACATATCTAGGGGCAAGCTTCCCTTTGATACCGAAGCGACGAGTACCTTTCATAGGAGAGACGCGGAGGTAAACATGATCTCCGATCTCGAAAGCCAAATCACGGTGCTTACTATCATAGTAGCTCTTCTGGCGGGATTGGGCTGCTTTGAGGTTATCACGAATGACTTTGCACATTTCTTCTGCTTCTGTGATTAAGTCATTACCCAGCAGCTGACGTTCACCGGTTTCAGACCAGTTGAGAGGGGTACGGCACTTCCTGCCATACAGAATTTCGAAGGGGGCCTTGCCCGAACTTGCTTGAAAACTGTTGTTATAGGAGAATTCAGCATAAGGAAGACAATCCTCCCACTTCATGCCGAAGGAGATCACACAAGCCCTGAGCATATCTTCAAGAATCTGGTTGACACGCTCGACTTGACCGCTTGTTTGAGGATGGAAAGCTGTGCTGAAGCGAATGTTGGTACCCATGGCCTTCTGAAAAGAATCCCAAAACTAGGAGGTAAAGATGCTGCCACGGTCTGAAGATATCACTTGAGGAATACCGTGCAGAGAGACAATGCGAGAGGTATAGAGTTCCGCCAATTGAGCTGCAGTGATTGACTCTTTGATAGGCAGAAAGTGAGCCACTTTGGTGAGCTTGTCGATGACAACGAATATAGCATCATTGCCACGCTTGGACTTTGGAAACCCAGTCACGAAGTCCATTTCAATGTGGTCAAACTTCCACTCTGGATTGGCAAGAGGTTGGAGGAGACCTGCTGGCCTTTGGTGTTCTGCCTTCACTCTTCTGCAGACATCACATTCATTCACGAATTGAGTGATCTCGCGCTTCATTCGAGTCCACCAATAAGCTTGCTTGAGATCCTGATACATCTTCGTACTACCAGGGTGGATGGAGAGGAGAGAGTTGTGAGCCTCGTTCATGATCACTTTACGAAGTTCACCTTTGGGCACAACAATACGATCCTCGAAGAAGAGAGTGTCCTTGTCATCAAGGCGGTAGCACTTGTACTTGGACTGACTCTTGGCAATCCCAATCTTCACCTTTTTCACCATAGCATCAAGAAGCTGGGCTTGGCGAATCTAGTCTTGTAAGGTAGGAGAGACTTGAAGGTTGTCGAGGAAACCTTGAGGAACAACTTGCAGATTAAGTTTGCGGAAAGCTTCACAAAGCTCGGGTTGATAAGGCTTGAGAATCAGACTGTTGCAGTAGGCCTTTCTGCTCAAAGCATCAGCAATCACATTGGCCTTGCCTGGAGTATACTCAATACTCGGATTGTACTCTTGAATCATTTCAACCCATCGAGTCTGCCTTAGGTTGAGATTAGGCTGGGTGAAGATGTACTTGAGACTCTTGTGATCAGTGAAAATGTCCACTTTTCTTCCCAATAGAAGATGTCTCCAAGTCAAAAGGGCACGCACAACTGCCGCCAACTCGAGATCATGAGTGGGGTAGTTCTTCTCATTAGGCTTCAACTGGCGAGAGGTATAAGCAACAACTTTCTTCTCTTGCATCAATACAGCACCGAGACCATGGAGAGAGGCATCACAAAAGACCTCGTACGGCTTGGTTTCATCAGGCGGAGTCAGAACTGGAGCAGTGATCAACTTCTCTTTCAAAGTGTTGAAAGCAATATCACACTCCGGAGACCAAACGTACTTGACGTGCTTCTGAAGAAGATTTGAGAGAGGCTTCGCGATCTTGGAAAAGTTTTCAACGAATCTTCGGCAATAGCTTGCGAGACCGAGAAAACTGCGGAGTTGCTTCACGTTCTGAGGAGGTTCCCAATTCACAATTGCAGACAACTTCTCAGGATTCACGGAAATGCCCTTGGCGGAGATGATATGACCAAGATAAAGAACCTCATCGAGCCAAAATTCACACTTGGAGAACTTGGCATAGAACTGATGTTCCCTGAGCTTATCGAGAACCAAACGCAAATGCTTGGCATGATCTTCCTTGTTCTTCGAGAAAACCAGAATGTCATCGAGATAGACCAAAACGAAGTCATTGGTGTAGGCGTTGAAGATGAAATTCATCATGCGAGAGAACGTCGGAGGAGCGTTGGCGAGGCCAAAAGACATGACGGTGTATTCATATGAACCAAAGCTTGTTCTGAACGCTGTCTTGGGAATATCTTCTTCACGAATGCGAATCTGGTGATAACCCATACGGAGATCAAGCTTGGAGAATACTTGAGCACCCTTGAGTTGTTCGAACAGCTCATTGATGTTGGGAAGTGGGTATTTGTTCTTGATGGTCTTCTTATTCACTGGACGGTAATCAACACAAAGTCGGCTCGAACCATCCTTCTTCTTCACAAAAAGAACACCACAACCCCACGGAGAAGTACTAGGACGGATGAGACCCAATCTTTCTTGCTCATCGAGTTGTTTCTTCAACTCCTTCAACTCTTCGGGGCCGAGCTTGTAGGGACGTTTGCACACAGGTTCCGTACCGGGCTCAAGTTCAATAACAAATTCAACCGGCCGGTTTGGAGGCATCCCTGGGAGTTCTTCTGGAAAAACGTCTTGATACTCACAAACAACCGGAATCTGCGAAATAGCATCCAATTCACCCTTCTCATTCAGAGAAAACAACCGGATGGTATTATCCCGAGCGGCAAAGACAATGACATCCTCAGACGAATGAGTTAGTTGAATCTGCCTGGCTGCACAATCAAGCTGAGCTTTATGCTTAGAGAGCCAGTCCATCCCGAGAATAAGATCAATATCCGAGTCACCGAGAACCGTAGGAGAAGCAAGAAACTTGAACTCGCCCATCGTGATAGAAACATCCGGAACGATGGAGTTAGCCTGCATGTGCTTGCCGGGAGAGACAACTGCTAAAGGACTAGGCAAAACTTGTGAAACCAATTCATGCCTATTTGTAAACGGTCTCGAGATGAAGCAATGCGATGCACCAGTGTCAAAAAGAACATTTGCAGGAATATCATTAACAGGAAGGTTACCCATGATCACATCTGACGAGTCCTCTGCCTGAGCTGCATTCATCAAATTGACCTTGGCGTGCTTAGGGTTATGCTTGACCACAGCTGTACTTGCCGATCTGACAGGAGGAGGAGGAGGAAGACGCCTCTGGTTGAAACACTTGTTGGCATAGTGACCCTTCTGTTGGCACTTGTTGCACGTGACCTCTGAAAGCGGACGGTGATACGGAGCACTCGATCTTGGAGCTTGAGACGAAGTCTTGTTCTGAAAGCCTGGGTTGGGTGGGTGGGAAGAACCACTGCCACCTTTGCTCTTCTGCTGATACGGCTGACGGAACGGAGGAGGAGGAAGCCAAAACTTCTACTGCTTGGCCACTTGAGTAGAGGAAGACAGAGTAACATCTCTGGCACGCTTCCTGGAAGCATCACACCTCAACTGAGCAGCCTCTTGCTTCAGTGCCATGTTGTAGAACTCATCGTATCTCAACGGCTCAAAGAGGACAAGAGCGAGCTGAATTTCTTCACGAAGACCACCCCTGAACTGATAGATCATGCTCTTCTCATCAGGAACATCCTGCTTGGCAAAACGGGCGAGCTTCTGGAACAACTTGTTGTAGTCATAGACAGACAAAGAGCCTTGCTTCAGATTGCGGAATTCCTCACGCTTGCTTTCAACCACGCTCTGAGGAATGTGATGAGCGCGGAAATCTCGACGGAAATCATCCCAAGTGATAACACGTTCACCTCTGGAATCCTTGTACTGCTGGAACCATTCTGCAGCTTGATCTTTGAGTTGGAAGGAAGCGAACTTCACAAAGTCCTCAGGCCTGACGTTACTGCACTCGAAATGCTTGCCCAGATCCACTAGCCAATCGTCAGCATCGATAGCCTCAACACAATTGCTGAACGTCTTTGGCCCGTTAGCAAGGAACCGGTTGAGTGTAGCAAAGTGACCCTGGTTGCTGCCTTGATTCCCTTGACTGCCTTGATTGCGCTCTTGGAGAATTTGCATGATCAGCTGAGTGTTTGCATTGGTTGCGGCCATCACAGCTTGCCATGCCTCTGGAGGAGGTGGAGGCGGTGGCGGATCAGGATTCGGAGTCGTGCGCGTTGGAGGAGCCATCCTGAAGAGGTTGACCACCATTAGCACATGACAGATAAATATTGAAGCTGAATCCAACGAAATGAAAATTGCAACATATAGTCTTCACATCCGAACAAAATGAACGAATGCATTTCTCTTGAAGTGGTCACATATTCCTAAATTGCGAAGCCACGAAGAATCAGGTAGAAGGGGTACAACAACGAGGGATGGAATCATCATATGACGTCGAAGCAAAACGAATGCCACAACTCGAAATAAAACCAAGGGTTGGCTTGCGGAATAAGCCGGAACACACATATGATAGAAATTTCGTCCGAAGTTTTCGTGGTGGGACCTACACGGTCTCGATCGTACAGCACCATCATGTACAAGGCAGTGCACATGACATACGAAGCGTCCCCGAGTCAGCATAGCCAAGGACTCTTTAAGACACAACAAGACCACTGTAAAATCGACCGTGAATAGGCGAACCACTAGACGTCGAACCCCAATTTCATATCATACATCTGTCGGAAAGATATCCTAAGGCTACTTGAATTCCCACCTATGAAATTCCCGAAATTTTCCCGGTTATGCAATCAGGTGTTGGGGATACAGGGGAAGCATAATATCTCACCCAAGCTAGCAAATCCTACATCCAGCTGTATCCATCCTTCAACACATAACCAAGAAACCTTCGGAAACCATCTATCTCAACCTTCGAAAAGCATCCGTTATACAAGTTATGGCGATACTCCCGAACTCCCGCCCCAGTACTGGGTGGCGTCGAGGTTATCTCACCAACGAACTGCATAAAGGAGATTTTCGATGTCGCGCACAAATCTCAAGTATACCAGAATTGCAACGATAAAATTGTGACGACAACACCTCGGAGCTCAACTCCCCGGGACACTGCCACAACCCCTAAAGACAGGAGGCACCAAGAACAATGTTCTCGTCACAAAACCATCGGAACAAAACCAAGATACTTGCGTGATCCTAAAAAATTTTTTTAGTGAAATTTGAGAAAAGAAGAGTGAAAACTCTACGTCAGGATGCCTTACCAGAGTGATGAGGAGACTGGGAAGTAAAAAGAATTCCTAAGCTCTCCAATATATAATTCCTAAGGACTCAAAACATTTTTCTAGACACAACTCGGCTTCTAAAAACGATCAAGCAATGGGGCTCCTAAGGTCAGGGAAGGCTCTGATTACCAACTTGTAACACCCTCGATGCGGCTATAGCTCCCACGTGTCGAGGCACGACTTAGAGACATAACCGCATTGAAAGCAATGTCGCAAGTCAGGCAATCATTACAACATCCCATGTAATACATAATCAAAGGGGGAGATAACATAGTTGGCTTACACTCGCCACGTCACATCAGAGTACATAAATAACATTCATCAAACAAACACTCATGGCCCGACTACGGCGCCAAAATGGAAAAGAACCCAACATGCGACAAGGCCCTGAATCGAACCCCAACTAGGCACCACTACTGATCATCGGGAAAAGAAACATAATAACGCTGAGAGTCCTCGTCGAACTCCCACTTGAGCTCGTACTCGTCACCTGGAGCGGAATCACCTGGACCTGCATCTAGAATTATAGTATTTGTGAGCCACAAGGACTCAGCAATCTCGCACCCACGCGATCAAGACTATTTAAGCTTATAGGACAGGATAAGGCAAGTATATGTGGAGCTGCAGCAAGCGACTAGCATATATGGTGGCTAACTTATTCGCAAAGGAGAGCGAGAAGAGGAGGCAAAGCGCGAGCGAGAAACTAGAAGGAACAACCTGCGCAAGCATTACTCCAACACCGTGTCCACTTCCCGGACTCCGCCGAGAATAGGCCATCACGGCAACACACGCAGTTGATTTGTTTTAATTAATTAAGGTTTAAGTTATCTACAACCGGACAGTAACAAATTCCCATCAGCCCATAACCGCGGGCACGGCTTTCAAAAGTTTAATCCCTGCAGGGGAGTCCCAACTTAGCCCATGACAAGCTCTCACGGTCAACGAAGGAAAAGACCTCCTCCGAAGACGTTCCGATCAGACTCGGTATCTCGGTAACTCAAGACAATTCGACAGGTTAAAACAAGACCAGCAACACCGCCCGAATGTGCTGACAAATCCCGATAGGAGCTGCACATATCTCTTTCTCAGGGCACACTCAGATTGTCCTAGGTACGGGTAGGCCAGCCCAGAGTTGCCCCTGGTGGCCACCGGTAGCTGACAGGTGGACCAACACTCAGAGGAGCACTGGCCCGGGGGGGTTAAAATAAGATGACCCTTGAGTCTGCAGAACCCAAGGGAAAGAAAAGGCTAGGTGGCAAATGGTAAAACCAAAGTTGGGCATTGCTGGAAAAGCTTTAATCAAGGCGAAATATCAAGGGGTTCCCATTATAACCCAACCGCGTAAGGAACGCAAAATCCGGGAACATAACACCGATATGACGGAAACTAGGGCGGCAAGAGTGGAACAAAACACTAGGCGAGAGGCCGAGCCTTCCACCCTTTGCCAAGTATATAGATGCATTAAGATAACATAGCAATATAATGATATCCCAACAAGTAAATAAATGTTCCAAGAAGGAACGACTCCAATCTTCACCTGCAACTAACAACGCTATAAGAAGGGGCTGAGCGAAGCGGTAACATAGCCAATCAAAGGTTTGCTAGGACAAGGTGGGTTAGAGGTTCAATCATGCAATTGGGAGGCTGACAAGCAAATGGTAGGCATCGAAGCATTGGCAAAGCAAAAGAGCGAGCAAACTAGCATAGCAAATATAGTAGTGATTTCGAGGGTATGATCATCTTGCCTACATAGTTGTCAGAGTTTACTGGATCCTCACAAGCAAACTCAACGGGCTCCTCGGTAGCGAACTCGTCTCCCGGCTCTACCCAACAAGACAAACAACCAACAAGGATACAATCAACCACGTGCAAGACCAAGCAATATGATGAAATGATGACATGCTATGCGGGATGCGATGCGGGATGCAAAATGCAAGATATGACAGGAAATGCATGAACCTGGCCTCAACTTGGAATTCCAAGGGTGCCACTGGATAGAGGGGATGAAATCGCTTGAAAACGATATAAAGATCGTTGGAATAGGAGTTACGGTTTGGAAATGGCAAGCGTTTTAAGATATGACACCGGTCTGCGATTTACAGCAAGTAGGCATCTAAATGCAATGAAATAAACATGCTACAGCCACCAAACATGAAAACAAAATACATGGCAGTTATGTACACAAGATGGTTAACAAAACACGAGCACTGAGCCATAGGCAAATTCATCCATTAAGAGGTTCAAACAAGCATGGCAAAAATGAATATGCAAAACAGATTGCAGACTTAGTGAAATTAACACTAGCCTGAAATTTCAGATCACGATGCTCTCTTTGGAGCAGCAAAACAACATGATAAATGACCTGAACATGACAAGTGAGAACATGGCATGGAGCTACTCAACAAGCTTAACAAAACACCCAAAGTGACCTGGGGTCAAAAGGGTTCACAAAATACTCTACCGAGCTCACGAACATAGCTCGAACACAATCAGTTTTCAGACTTTGTGAAAACTGAGACATGCAGAAATTTAACCCACGAAGGCATGTAAACGAGCTCGATACACTCACCATGGTGCAAGTCATAGCAAGTCGAGCATATAACCAGCAAGAAGGCACAATATTCTAGCTACACATGGCAAGAACAAAGGCATAGCATGCATGGAACACTAACGGTACCATCGGCAAAATCGCAAACAAGTTGACGATCTGCCCAGATTAACAA